>NW_026695181.1:0-142060 GCF_021218885.2 Marmota monax | reverse complement strand
GCCTAATCCTAACATGACATCTAACCCTATCCATTAACCTAACTCTAAAGATAACCTTAGCCCTAACCCTAACACTAACCCTAACCTTAACCATAAATCTAACCCTAAACATAATGCTAAATCTAACCCTCACCCTAGCTCTAACCCTACCTCAAAATATATCCTGTACCCTAAAAATAACCCAAACCCTAACGCTAGCCCTAGCCCTAACCCTAACCCTAACTCTAACCCTAACTCTATCCAAAACCCTAGGCCTAACCCTAGCTCTAATGCTATTCATTATCCTAAATATAATCCTAACCCAACTGCTAATCCTAGGCCTAACCCTAACCCTATCAGTAACCCTAACCCTACCAATTACCCTAATCTTAACCTAAATCCTAAACCTAAACCTATCCATTAACCTAACCCTAATTTTAACCCTAATGCTAATTTGAGCCATAATCCTAATAATTAACCTAACACAAAACCGAATCCTGACCCTGACCCTAAAAATACACCTTACCCTTAATCTGGCCCTTACCCTAAACCTAATATTAGACCTAGCCATGGACCTAACCATATAAGTATCCCTAGCTCTAACCCTAAACCTGACATTATCACTATCTCTAAAACTTGTCCTAATCCTAACACAAAACCTAGCCCTCATCCAAACGCCAAATCTAGCTTTAATCCTAACACAAACATAACCCTAGGCATAACCCTAACCCTTTTGCTAACTCTAACACTATCAATTTCCCTACAACTAACATGAACATTAACCTAAACCTATCATTACACTAACCAAACCCTAATGCTAATTCAAGCTCTAAACGTAAACCCTAACCTAAACCAAACCTGCAACCTAATTCTAATTGTAATAATACCCCTAGCTCTAAACCTGACCCTTACCTTAAACCTAACCCTTAAACTAGCCCTAGCCATAAATCTAACCCTCAATCTATCCCTAATGTAAGCCTAGACCTGACACTAGCCCTAGCCCTAATTCTTGCCATAACACTAAAACAAACCCTAGCCCACATACTAGCCCTAAAACCTAGACTTATTATTAAACCAAACCATAACCCTAGCCCTAACTTAAATTCTAACCTTCGACCTAGTTCTAAAACTACCTCTAACCCCATCCCTTCCTCTAAACCTAAACCTATCCCAAAACCTAAACCTAAGTCTAAAACTAGGCCTAACCCTAAAACAAACACTAGATGTAATGCTAGCCCTAATTTATCCCTAAACCCAACCTAACCCTAGCACTAAGACTAACTCTAACTCTCGTCCTAGCCCTATTTCTAGTACTAACCCTATCCTTTACAATATTCCTATCATTTGCCTTTACATTAGCCCTAACCCTAGCTCAAGCCCTAATCCTATATCTAAGCCTAACTCCAAATCAAACCCTAACCCTAAGCTAATCCTCTCACTAACACAAGCTTAAATACTAATGCTAATCCTAAAACTACCCTTAACCTAGCCCTAGCCCTACAAAACAACCAAGCCAAAGCTCTAACCCTAACCATGAACATAAACCAAACACTAAGCCTACACCTAGCCCTAAACCTAGCTCTAATTCGAGTCCTATCCCTAACCCTAAAATAAACCCTGACCCTGACTCTGACCCTAACACTAACCCTAGCTCTAAACATCACTCAAAACCTAAACCTAAACCTCACCATAGACCTAGCCCTAACCCTAACCCTAAAATGAGTTGTAATCGTAATCTTATTTCTTACATTAGCTAAAGCCCTAAATCTAGCCCTACCCTAACCCCAAACCTATCCCTAATCGGAGCCTTACACTAACTTTAACCCTAACCAAAAACCAAATAGCCCTAACAATTACCCTAAATCTAACCATAATCGTAACCCTTGCCATTACCCAAAACCTAACCCTAACTCTAGCCTTAATCCTAACCATAAACCTAGCCCTAACCCCAGATGTGTCCCTATCCATTACCCTAATCCTAAATCTAACCATAATGTTAACCCTAGGTTAACTCTAAACCTATACCTAACCCTAAACCTATAAATTAACATAAACCTAACCTGAACCCTAAACCTAAACATATCCATAAACCTAATCCTAACACTAATAAACTTAACCCTAAAACTATCTCTAATCATAACCCTAGACCTGACATTAGCCCTAGCCCTAAGAAGCCCTAAAATAGAACAAATTCTAGCCCAAATCCTAGCCCTAAACTTAGCCCTAATCCTAACCCCAACCCTAAATAACCATAGACCTAAACCTAATTTTAACCCTCACCCTAGTTCTAAATCTAGCTATTACATCATACCTAACCATAAGCATGACCATAAGCCTATCCATAAACCTAGGCTCAGCGTTAATACTAAACCTACCTCTAATCCTAGCCCTAATTAAGCCATAATTCTAACCCTATATCTAAACCTAACACTAAGACTAACTCTAACTCTCTCCCTAACACTATCCCTAGTTCTTACCCTATCCCTTATGATAATTTAAACCCTAGACCTAACCATAGCCCTACCTTCATTGTAGCCCTAAACCTAGATTTAACCCTAACTCTAAATATAATCCTAAACCTAAGCCTAAACCATACCCTAACACTAGCTCTAACCCTAATGCTAACTTGAAAATTAGCCCTAACCATAGACCTAGCCCTCAAGCAAAACCGAGCCATAGCACTGACTCTAAACCTAAACCTAAAACAAAACCCTAACCCTATACCTAGTCCTAACCCTAGACCTAATTCGAGTCCTAACCCTAACTATAGAACTAATACTAACACTGACTACGACCTTAACACTAACCCTAGCTCTACACATCACTGTATCCCTAAACCTAAATCTAACACTAGACCTCGCCCTAAACCTAAACCTAAAACTAGCCCTAATCATAATTCCAGTTCTTAAATTAGCCATAGCCCTAAACCTAACACAAAACCTAGCCCTAATTCAAGCTTAACCCTAACTTTAACCCTAACCCTAACCCTGGCCCTAAGCCTAGCCTTAGCCCTAGTCATAATCCTACCTCTAACCCTATTTCTTACACTTAGTCAAACCCTTACCATATTGCTACCCTAGTCCTAACCCTAATACTATGCCTACCACAAACATTAACTCCATTCCCAGTACAAACCTTAGCCCTCATTCTAGCTCTAAACTTAACCCAAACCCTAACCCTAACCTTGACCCTTATTCTGAATCTAACACTAAACCTAGGTTTGAACCTGACCCTAAATTTTATCCAAAACCTATTACTAGTCCTACCAGTAACCATAACCCTAAACCTAACACTAACCCTAGCAATAGAAATAAACCTAATCCTAAATATAGCCATAACCCTAGCCTTAGGCCTAACAATATCCCTTAATCAAACCAAACACTCACTCTAACCCTAGACCTAACCCTAGTCCTCATTATTGACATAACACTAATCCTAATCCTAACCTGAACCCTGACACTTACCCTAGCTATAAAGCTTATCCTAACCCAAAAACTAACCCTAACACTAGACGAATTCTAAATCTAGCCATAACCATGACTCTAGTTCTTACATTACCCATATACCTAACACTAGCCCTAAACCTCACAAAACCTAGCCATAATTACAGCCCTAAACCTAACCCTAAGCATAACCCTAACCCTAAACCTAGCCCTAACCCTAAACTTAACCCTAACACTTGTTCTAGACCTAACACTAGCTCAAACCCTAAAACTTACCATAAACATAACCCTAGTCAAAATCCTAAACCTCACTAACTCTAGCCCTAATCCGAGCCCTGACCTTAGCTTTAACCATAATACTAGGCCTAACCCTAACCCTAACACTAGCCCTAACCTTAACTCTAACCCTATTCCATACACTAAGCCAAACCCTAAACCAAATGCTAACCCTAATCTTAATTCTAATCCTTAGCCCAACTTAAACTCAAACTATTATTAGTCTTAACCCTAGCCCTCATTCTACCTCTAAACCTATCCCTGACCCTCATCTGACCCTAAGAGTAACCCTAGGTCTAAACCTGACCCTAACCCTAAACCAAACCAGACCTCACCCTATACCTAACACTAAAATTAGCCCTAATCGTAATGTCAGTTCTTAGTCCTAAACTGAACACAAAACGTAGCCCTAATCCAAGGCCTAACCATAGTTTTAACCCTAATCCTAACCCTGGCTCTAACCCTAACCCTATTCCCAGTCCTAATCCTAGTTCTAACTCTATTTCTTACACTTAGTCAAAGCCTCACTCTATTGCTACCCTAGTCCTAACACTAATTCAATGCCTACCCCAAACCCTAACTCTATTACTAGTCCTAATCCTAACCCTCATTCTAGCTCTAAACTTAACTTAAACCCTGACTCTAACCCTGACACTTATTCTGACCCTAACACTAAACCTAGGTTCAAACCTGACCTTAACCCTTATCCGAAAACTAACACTAGCCCTACAAGTAACCCTAAAACTAAACCTAACCATAACACTAGCCCTAGACCTAAACCTAATCCTAAATATAGCCATAACCCTAGCCTTAGCCCTAACAATAACCCCTAACTTAAACCAAACACTAACTCTACCCCTAGACCTAACCCCAGTCCTCATTCTGGACCTAACCCGAAACCTAATCCTAACCTGAACCCTGACATTTACCCTAACAAAAACCCTAGCTCTAAAACTTATTCTATTCCAAAACTAACCCTAACACTAGATGAACTCTAAATATAACCATAACCATTACTCTAGCTCTTACATTACCCATATACCTAACAGTAACCCTTAACCTCACACAAAACCCAGCTCGAATTATAGCCATAAACCTAACTCTAAGCATAACTCTAAACCTAAACTTAGCCCTAACCCTAACCCTAACCCTCGTTCTAGCCATAACACTAGCTCAAATACTAAACCATACCATAAAATAACCCTAGCCCAAACCCTAAACCTCACCCTAATTCTAGCCCTAATACTAACTCTAATCATAGCCCAAAACCTAGCTTTAATTCTATCCATTATAATAACAATGACCCTAAAAGTAATGCTACCCTAGTCCTTAACCTAACTGTAAATCTACCCTAGCCCAGACTGTAAACCTAAACCATAACCTAGCCCAAAACCTAGTTCATCCCTAACCCTTACACTTAATCTAACCATAACACTAACCCAAGGTCAAACCATAAACCTAAACTCAGCCCTAATCCTAACCTTAACCCAAGCCCTAACCATAGCTTGAACCCTATCCATTACTTTAACCATAAACTTAACCCTAATGATAACACTAGACCAAAATCTAAACCTACCTTAACCCGAAACATAAACCTAACCATAGAACTAACAGTGAACCTAATCTAACCCTAACCCTAAACCTAAGATACCTCAAATGCTAACCCTAATCCTAAACCTAAACCTAACGTTAACCTAAAGCTAAAACTATCTTGAATCTGACATCTAAACCTATTAACCTAACCCTAATGATATCTCTAGTCCTAACCGTTACACTAATCATGACCATAACCCTAGACCAAACCATAAATTAATCTTAGCCATAGCAAAATTCTTAGCTCAAACCCTAAACCGTACCCTAAACCTAATCCTAAATGTAACTCTCGCCTTAACCCTGACCCTAACACTAACTCTAGCCCTAATCCTAACCATTATCCTAGCCCTAACCCTAGGTCTAAACCTATAAATTACCCTAATGATAACTATAAGCCTAATGCTAACCTTAGGCCTAACCCTAAACCTATCGCAAACCCTAACCATATCCATTCCCTAAAACTGAACCTAACCCTAAACCTAACACTATCCATTACCCTAACCCTAATTCTAACCTTAATGCTAATTTGAGCCTTAACACTAAAACTTAACCTAACCCAAACCCAAAGCTTGACCCTGACCCTAATAATACCCCAGATCTTAATCTGCTCCTTTCCCTGAATGTAACAATTTATTTGACCTTGCCATGAACATAATCCTAAAAATATCAATAACTATAAACCTAGACCTGACATTAGTCCTAGCCCTAATTGTTGTCCTAAACCTAACACAAAACCTAGCCCTAATTCTAGCCTTAAATCTAGCCTTAATCCTAAACCTAACCATAACCCTAGCCCCAACCCTAAAGCTAATCATAAAACTAGCCCTAACCCTAATCATAGCACTAAAACAAAAACGAGCAACAGGCCTAACACAAATCTTAACTTAAACCAAACCCTAGCACACCTAGCTCTAACCCCAGACCTAATTGAAGTCCTAAACATAATCTTAAAATTAACCCTTTACCTGACTTATATCCTAACACTCATCTAGTTCAAAACACCACCCTAAACACAAACATACCATAATCCTATCCCTAAACTTAACCATAAACCTAGCCCTAACCCTAGCTCAAAACCTAAACTTTATGCTAAACATAACCCTAAACCTAACCCTAAAACTAGTTATAATACTAACTCTAACCCTAACTCAAGGCATATTCATAACCATAACTCTAGTTCTAACCCTATCAATTACCCTAACCATAACCCTTACTCTAATGCTAACCCTAAGCCTAACCCTAGCCCTATCTCTAACGCTAACTGTATCAATTAATCTAAACCAAACCTGGACCTTAAAACAAACTTTAACTATCCCCTAATCCTAACACTAATGCTAATTTGAGCCGTAAACCTAAATCTTTACCTAAGCCAAATCCCAATCCTAATAATTCCCTGAGCTCTAAACCTGACCCTTAGCGTAAACCTAACCCTTACACTAGATATAGCCATAAGCCTAACCCTAAAAATATCTTTAACCCTAACCCTAACCTGATATTAGCCCAGCACTAATCCTAGCCCTGAATATAAAATGAATAATGTCCCTCATCCTAGTCCTAAACCTAGCCTTAATCATAACCCTAACTCCAACCCTAGCCATAACCCTAACTCTAACACTAACCCTACATCTAAACCTAGCTATAACACCATTCTTTATCCTAAACTTAAACCTAACCCTAACCCTATCACTAGGCCTTAGCTAAACACTAACCCCAGCCCTAATCCTAGCCCTAATTTAACTGTATCCCAAACCCTAAATCTAAGTTTAGCCCTATCACTAATTGTAACTCTCACACTAGCACTAACACTAATGATAATCCTATAACTAGCCCTAACCCTAGCCCTAGCCCTAAAACAAAACTGAACGATAGCCCTAACCCTAAACCTTAACCTAAACCAAACCATTACCCAAACCCTAGCCCTAATTTGAGTTTTAATCTGAACACTAAAGCTAACCCTGTCGCTAACTCTGACCATAACATTAACCCTAGCTCTAAACGTAAGCCTAATCCTAAACCTAAACCTAAGATTAGACATAGCCCTAACTCTAACCCCAAATTTAGCCCTAAAAATAACCCTGATACTTGCATTAGCCATAACCCTAACTCTAGCACAAACTTAACACAAAACCTAGCTCTAATCTGAGCCGCAACCCAAGATTTAACCCTAATCCTAACCCTAACCTAGCCCTAATCATAAACATATCCCTAGCCCTAACCCTAGCTCTAACCCTATCCATTGCCATAAACAGGACCCTAACTCTAATGCTAAACCTAGTCCTAAACCTAACCTTATCCCTAATCCTAACCCATTCCATTACGTTAACCCAAACCTAGACTCTAAACCTCACCCTATCATTAACATAACACTAACCCTAATACTAATATGAGCCCTAACTTTAAAACTTAACCTATCCCAAACCCTAACTGAGACCCTGACTGTAAAAATAGTTATAGCTCTAAACCTGACCCTAACCCTAAAACTAACCCTTACACTACATGTAGCCATAAACTTAACACTAAAAGTATCTTTAACTATAACCCAAGACCTGATATTAGCCCTAGCCCTAATCATAGCTCTAAACCTAAAACAAATCATAGAACTCATCCTAGCCCTAAGCCTAGCCCTAAGCCTAGCCCTATTCATAACCTTAACCTTAACCATAGCCCTAACCTAATTCTAACGCTCACCCTCACACTAAACCTAGTTATAACACCATCCCTTAACCTAAACTTAATCCTAACACTAACCCCAACACTAGACCTAAGCTGGACACTAACCCTAGTCCTAATCCTAGCCCTAATTTAACCCTATCCCTAATTCTAACACTAACCATAGCCCTAAGACTAACTCTACCTCTCACACTAGCCCTAAACCTAGTTCTAACCTTCTAATCCCTTAACTTAACCTTAACCCTGCCATAAACATAGCCATAAACCTAGCCATAACACTTACCTAATCCTTATTTCTAGTCCTAACCCTAGATCTAACTCTAACTCTAACACTAACCCTAAGCCTAAGCCTAACATTAATTCTAGCACTAACCCTAACACTAATCATGAAACGAGCCCTAACCCTAACCCTAGCAGTAAAACAAAACTGAGTAATAGCCCTAACACTAAACCTTAACTTAAACCAAATCCTAATACTATCCCGAGACCTAACCCTAGCCCTAATTCAAGTCCTAACCTTAACCTGAATACTAACCCTGACTCTGACTCATATCCTAACACCCACCCTAGCTCTAAACACCACCCTAAACTTAAACCCAACCGTTACACTAACCCTAGCCTTATTTGGAATCCTAACCCTAACTCTAAAACTAACTCTGACCCTGACTGTTAAGCTAACACTAACACTTGCTCTAAATATCACCCTAACCTTAAACCTAATTCTAACACTAGAGGTTTAACACCTAAACATAACCCCCAAATTCACCCTAATTATAACCCTATTTCTTACATTAGCAGTTGCCTCGCCCTAAACCTAACACAAAATTAGCCCTAATCCGAGCCCTAAACTTAGCTTTAACCTAACCCTTGCCCTATTCCAAGACCTAACCCTAGCTCTAACCCTATCCCTTACCTTAAGCCAAACCCTAATGCTAACCCTAATCCTTAGCCTAACATAATCCCTAACCCTATTACTAGTCATCACACTAGCACTCATTCTAGCTCTAACCATAACCCAAATCCTAACCCTAACCCTGACCCTTATTCTGACCCTAAAACTAATCGTAGGTCTAAACCTGAACCTAACCCTAAACTGAACAATAACAGTAGCCTGTCCGGTGACCTTATACCTAAACCTAACCCTAACACTAGCCCTAGACCTAAACCTAATGATAAATCTAGCCATAACTCGAACCCTAGACCTAATGAAAAACCTAGCATTAGCCCTAACAATAACCCTTAACTTAACGCAATGACTAACTCTCCCCTAGACATAAAATAATCCAAATTCTGGCTTTAACCTCAACTCTAAATCTAAACTGAACACTGACCCTGCCTTTAACACTAAACCTATCTCTAAACCTTACCTTAACCAAAAACCTAAACCTAACACTAGACATAGCTATAACCCTAACCCTACAACTAGCCCCAATCATAATCCTAGCTCTTACATTACCCATAGCTCTAACGCTATGCCTTAAACTAACACAAAACCTAGAGTGAATTCTAGGCCTAAATCTAGCCATAAGCGAAATCCCAACCCTAACCCTAGCCCTAACCCTAACCCTAAACCTAACCCTAGCCTTAGTCTCAAACTTTACTCAAAGCCTAACCCTACCATAAATATAAACTTACACCTATACTTTACTCTAACCCTAACCCTATCCCTAACCCTAAACTTAACCATAGCCTTAAACTTAGCTCTAAAACTACACCTTACCTAACCCTATACAAAACTGTATTGATAACCCTAGACTTAAACCTAAATGTAACCCTAACCCTAACCATAAAACTAACAATACACCTAACCCTAAAAGTAACACTCACCATAGCCCTAAACCTAGCTCAAAACCTTACTTGTAACATAAACCTAAACATACACTTAGCCTTAACATTAATCTTAAAACTAAATCTAACCCTATACCTAAACATAAACCTAGATCATACCATATCCATTACCTTAACCCTTATCCTAACCCTAATGTTAACTCTAGCGCAAAACTTAACTCTAACCCTACACCTACCATAATCCTGTCCCTAGACGTATAGCTCAACCTAATCCTCGATCTAGCCCTAGCACTAACACTAGCTCAAACCCTAGCCGTTACCCTAAACATAACCCTAACCCAAAACCTAACCACAATCCTAGCCCTAATCCTAACTGTAACCATAGCCAAAACTCTAGCTCTAACTCTAGCCATTACCCTAATCATAACACTAAACCTAATGCTAAACCTAGCCCTAACTGTAACCCCAACCCTTACTCTATCCCTAGCCCTGATTCTAACCTGAAGCCTCAACCTAGCCCTAACACTTACTCAATCCCTGACCCTTACCATTAACCTAACCATAAGAAAATGATAAGCCTAACCCTAACCCTAGCCCTAGCCCTAATCCTAAATTTATTTATTTTTTCTTTTTTTTTAATTTTTTTATTGGTTGTTCAAAACATTATAAAGCTCTTGACATATCATATTTCATACATTAGATTCAAGTTGGTTATGAACTCCCAATTTTACCCCAAATACAGATTGCAGAATCACATCGGTTACACATCCACATTTTTACATAATGCCCTATTAGTAACTGTTGTATTCTGCTACCTTTCCTATCCTCTACCATCCCCCCTCCCTCCCCTCCCATCTTCTCTCTCTACCCCGTCCACTGTAATTCATATCTCTCCTTGTTTATTTTCCCATTCCCCTCATAACCTCTTATATGTAATTTTGTATAACAATGAGGGTCTCCCTCCATTACCATGCAATTTCCCTTTTCTCTCCCTTTCCATCCCACCTCATGTATCTGTTCAATGTTAATCTTTTCTTCCTGCTCTTCCTCCCTGCTTTGTTCTTAGTTGCTCTCATTATATCAAAGAAGACATTTGGTATTTGTTTTTTAGGGATTGGCTAGCTTCACTAAGCATAATCTGCTCTAGTGCCATCCATTTCCCTGCAAATTCTATGATTTTGTCATTTTTTAGTGCTGCGTAATACTCCATGGTGTATAAATGCCACATTTTTTTTATCCATTCATCTATTGAAGGGCATCTGGGTTGGTTCCACAGTCTAGCAATTGTGAATTGTGCTGCTATGAACATCGATGTAGCAGTATCCCTGTAGTACGCTCTTTTAAGGTCTTCAGGGAAAAGTCCAAGAAGGACAATAGCTGGGTCAAATGGTGGTTCCATTCCCAGCTTTCCCAGGAGTCTCCATACTGTTTTCCAGATTGGCCGCACCAGTTTGCAGTCCCACCAGCAATGTACAAGAGTACCTTTTTCCCCACATCCTCTCCAGCACTTGTTGTTGTTTGACTTCATAATGGCTGCCAATCTTACTGGAGTGAGATGGTATCTTAGGGTGGTTTTGATTTGCATTTCTCTGACTGCTAGAGATGGTGAGCATTTTTTCATGTACTTGTTGATTGATTGTATGTCCTCCTCTGAGAAGTGTCTGTTCAGGTCTTTGGCCCATTTGTTGATTGGGTTATTTGTTTTCTTATTGTTTAATTTTTTGAGTTCTTTGTATACTCTGGATATTAGGGCTCTATCTGAAGTGTGAGGAGTAAAAATTTGTTCCCATGATGTAGGCTCCATATTTACCTCTTTTATTGTTTCTCTTGCTGAGAGAAAACTTTTCAGTTTAAGTAAGTCCCATTTGTTGATTTTTGTTATCAACTTTTGTGCTATGGGTGTCCTATTAAGGAATTTGGAGCCCGACCCCACAATATGTAGATCGGAGCCAACTTTTTCTTCTATCAGACGCAGAGTCTCTGATTTGATATCTAGCTCCTTGATCCACTTTGAGTTAACTTTTGTGCATGGCGAGAGGAGGGGATTCAGTTTCATTTTGTTGCATATGGATTTCCAGTTTTCCCAACACCATTTGTTGAAGATGCTGTCCTCCCTCCATTGCATGCTTTTAGCTCCTTTATCAAATATAAGATAGTTGTAGCTTTGTGGATTAGTCTCTGTGTCCTCTATTCTGTACCATTGGTCCACCCTCCTGTTTTGGTACCAGTACCATGCTGTTTTTGTTACTATTGCTCTGTAATATAGTCTTAAGTCTGGTATCGCTATACCGCCTGATTCGCACTTCCTGCTTAGAATTGCTTTTGCTATTCTGGGTCTTTTATTTTTCCATATGAATTTCATGATTGCTTTATCCATTTCTACAAGAAATGCCATTGGGATTTTGATTGGCATTGCATTAAACCTTTAGAGAACTTTTGGTAATATCGCCATTTTGATGATGTTAGTTCTGCCTATCCATGAACAGGGTATATTTTTCCATCTTCTAAGATCTTCTTCTACTTCTCTTTTTAGGGTTTTGTAGTTTTCATTATATAAATCTTCCACCTCTTTTGTTAGGTTGATTCGCAAGTATTTTATTTTTTTTGAGGATATTGTGAATGGAGTGTTTTTCCTCATTTCCGTTTCAGAAGTTTTGTCGCTGATATACAGAAATGCCTTTGATTTATGTGTGTTGATTTTATATCCTGCCACTTTGCTGAATTCATTTATTAGTTCTAGTATTTTTTTTGTAGACCCTTTTGGGTCTTCTAGGTATAGAATCATGTCATCTGCAAATAGTGATAATTTAAGTTCTTCCTTTCCTATTTTTATGCCTTTAATTTCTTTTGTCTGTCTAATTGCTCTGGCCAGTGTTTCGAGAACTATATTGAATAGAAGTGGTGAAAGAGGGCATCCCTGTCTTGTTCCAGATTTTAGGGGGAATGCCTTCAATTTTTCTCCATTGAGAATGATGCTAGCCTGAGGCTTAGCATAGATAGCTTTTACAATGTTGAGGTAAGTTCCTGTTATCCCTAGTTTTTCTAATGTTTTGAACATAAAGGGATGCTGTACTTTGTCGAATGCTTTTTCTGCGTCTATTGAGATGATCATATGGTTCTTATTTTTAAGTCTATTGATGTGGTGAATAACATTTATTGATTTCCGTATATTGAACCATCCTTGCATCCCAGGGATGAATCCTACTTGATCATGGTGCACAATTTTTTTGATGTGCCTTTGTATCCGATTCACCAGAATTTTATTGAGGATTTTTGCACCTATGTTCATCAGAGATATTGGTCTGTAGTTTTCTTTCTTTGAGGTGTCTTTGTCTGGTTTCGGAATCAGGGTGATGTTGGCCTCATAGAAGGAATTTGGCAGAGCTCCTTCTTTTTCTATTTCCTGAAATAACTTGAAAAGTATTGGTATTAATTCTTCCTTAAAGGTTTTGTAAAACTCCGCTGTATACCCATCCGGTCCTGGGCTTTTCTTGGTTGGAAGTCTTTTGATTGCTTCTTCTATTTCATCTATTGTTATGGGTCTGTTTAAGTTGTGAGTATCCTCCTGACTCAGTCTGGGCAAATCATATGACTTAAGGAATTTATCAATGTCTTCACTATTTTCTATTTTATTGGAATATAGGTTTTCAAAATAATTTCTAATTGTCTTCTGTATTTCTGTAGTGTCTGTTGTGATATTGCCTTTTTCATCCCGTATGTTAGTGATTTGAGTTCTCTCTCTTCTTCTCTTCATTAGCATGGCTAAGGGTCTGTCGATCTTATTTATTTTTTCAAAGAACCAACTTTTAGTTTTGTTAATTTTTTCAATAGTTTCTTTTGTTTCAATTTCATTGATTTCCGCTCTGATTTTAATTATTTCTTGCCTTCTGCTACATTTGCTGTTGTTTTGCTCTTCCTTTTCTAGGGCTTTGAGATGAAGTGTGAGCTCATTTATTTGTTGGTTTTTCCTTTTTTTGAGGAATGACCTCCAAGCGATGAATTTCCCTCTTAAAACTGCTTTCATTGTGTCCCATAGATTCCGATATGTTGTGTCTGTATTTTCATTTATCTCTAAGAATTTTTTTGATTTCTTCCTTTATGTCTTCTGTAATCCATTGATCGTTCAGTAACATATTGTTCATTTTCCATGTGATGTAGGATTTTTCCTTCCGTCTTTTATCATTGATTTCCAGTTTCATTCCATTATGATCAGATAAAATGCATGGTATTATCTCCACCCCTGTATATTTACTGAGGGTTGCCCTATGGCATAATATATGGTCTATTTTTGAGGAGGATCCATGTGCTGCTGAGAAAAAAGTATATCCACTTGATCATGGTTGATATATTCTATATATGTCAGTTAAGTCTAGGTTGTTGATTGTGATATTGAGTTCTATAGTTTCTTTATTCAGCTTTTGTTTGGAGGATCTGTCCAATTGTGAGAGAGGTGTGTTGAAGTCACCCATAATTATTGTGTTGTGGTCTATTTGATTCTTGAACTTGAGGAGAATTTGTTTTATGAACGTCGCAGCACAATTATTTGGTGCATAAATATTGATAATTGTTATGTCTTGTTGGTGAATGGTTCCTTTTAACAGTATATAATGTCCTTCCTTATCCCTTTTGATTAATTTAGTCTTGAAGTCAATTTTATTCGATGTGAGGATGGCCACCCCTGCTTGCTTATGAGGACCGTGTGCATGGTATATTTTTTCCCAACCTTTCACCTTCAGCCTGTGTATGTCTTTTGCAATCAGATGTGTCTCCTGGAGGCAGCATATTGTTGGATTTGTTTTTTTAATCCATGTTACCAGCCTATGTCACTTTATTGGAGAGTTCAAGCCATTAATGTTTAGAGTTACTATTGATATATGGTTTGTACGTCCAGCCATGTTTGATTATTTATCTTCTTTTTTTTTAATTTAGTTTGTTTCTCCATGGTTAGCTTTCCCCCCGCCCTCTGTCTTTATAGAGGCACTTCCCACTGATGGTTTTGGTTATTGTTTTTCATTTCTTCCTCATGTAGTGTTTTGCTCAAGATGCTTTGCAATGCTGGTTTTCTGGCTGCAAATTCTTTTAGCTTTTGTTTATCATGAAAGATTTTTATTTCGTTATCGTACCTGAAGCTTAATTTTGCTGGATACAGAATTCTTGGTTGGCATCCATTGTCTTTCAGTGTTTGAAATACGTTGTTCCAGGAACTTCTCGCTTTCAGCGTCTGTGATGAAAAATCCGTTGTTAACCTTATTGGTTTACCCCTGAATGTAATCTGCCTCCTTTCTCTTGTAGCTTTTAGTATTTTCTCTTTGTTCTGTATATTGGATATCTTCATAACAATGTGTCTTGGCGTTGGTCTACTGTGATTTTGTGTGCTCCGTGTCCTGTATGCATCTACAATTTGTATATCCGTTTCCTTTTTTATTTCTGGAAAGTTTTCTGTAATTATTTCTTTCAGCAGGTTACTCATTCCCTTGGTTTGAATCTCTGTACATTCTTCTATCCCGATGACTCGTAGGTTTGGTTTCTTTATGTTATCCCATATCTCTTGGATGTTTTTCTCGTGGTTTTTAACCAGCCTTTCTGAGTTGGCTAGGCTCTTTTCAAGATGATATATTTTGTCTTCATTATCTGATGTTCTGGCTTCTACTTGCTCCACTCTGTTAGTGATACTCTCAATTGAGTTTTTAATTTGGTTTATCGTTTCCTTCATTTCTAGAATTATTGTTTGTTTTTTTTTTTTTATAATCTCAATCTCCTGATAAAGATGCTTAACTTCTTCTTTTATCTGTCTATGTAATTCATTTTCAAAGTGTTCTTTCACTGTTTGGATTTGCTGTCTCGTATCTCCTTTAAGGTTCCATTCCATCTGTCTAAGGTATTCCTTGAGTTCTTTATATGACCATTTTTCTGCTGACTCTAGGTCCTCCTGGATATTTAGGCTGTCCTTCATTGTTTGTACTCCTTTTCTTCCTTGCTTTTTTATGCTGCTCATGTTACTTCTTGTTCTGTTTGACTGCTGAGTTACTGTTTACTCTTATAGATTTATTTGATGCTTGAGAGGAAAGATATTAGAAGGGAAGGGAAGAAGTCACTAAAGAGAATGAGAGTAGGCAGGTAGAATTCAAGGAAGGGGGAATAAGAAGATTGAAAAGAAATGAAAAGACAAAAGAAACAAGAATAACAAAGATTAGATAATAAAGAAAGTAAGAAAAGACGAAAAAAAAAATTTTAACAAAAATAATAGTGATAATAAAAAATGAAAATTAAAATTAAAAAAAATAATAATAATAAAATAAAAAAAAATTAAAAAATAGAAACATTGAAAAAAATTAAAGAACAACAACAAATAAAAATTGAAAATGAAAGAAAAAGAAGAAAAAAAAAGAAAAAAAAAGAAAAAGAAAAGAAAAAAAAATGATAATAATAATAATAATAATAAATGCAGTCCTAGAGTTCTATTAACTTCTCTTCCAGTAGGTGGAGCTGTGCCCACTGGGCCAAGTTTCTCCTCTCAATAGGTGGGAACCATTCACTGTGCAGCAGCTCTTTCTCCTAGACTGGGCGGGTCTCCAATCCTGAGTGTCTAGGGCCTTGTCTGTGTTTCCTCAAGCCAGGCTGTGCTCACCTGTGGCGCTCACCACAATACTGGCTACACGCCATGTCTGCTGCTCCTGGGAGCCCTGTTTTCATGAACACCTGGGCTCACTCTCCCTGTTTGCCTCCCTCAGACCCTAAGTTTGTAGAGCTTGGGGCTGAGATCCCCCAGCGAATTTGCTTGCCCTCCTGTAGCCACGCCCCCGGTAGCTGGTGCAAGAGACCTCAGTTGTCAGCACTGGTGTTAGCGGTAGCCGGGAGTTCCGCGCCGCGAGTCCCACGCCACTCCTGATTCCCTCGGTCTGGTTATTGCGTTCACAGGAGAGGTGGGAGTGGCCCTTAAGGTTTCCCTGCTGTGTGGAGAGAGATGGCTAGGGGATTACACACCTGTCGCACTGGTTTCAATGCAGTTATCTCCTCCACCCGTGATGCCATTTCTCTGCCATGGTGATATCCCATGCAAATGGTGACCGTTTGTTCCCTTTGCCGGATGACCAATGCAATGGGTGGGTCCTGACTGTCTCTCCCAATCCCTGTTTCAGTCCTGTGGCCACTGCCTGTGAAGGCTCGGTTGGCTTTTACCTCTGTAAGTTCCTAAGGGCTGGCCAATTATTTCAGCGGGATCGTTATTGCTGAGTCACACGAAGCAGGCGAACCGGAGCTTAATTGCCTCTGATTCGGGCTCTGTGTGTGTGTTCTGAGGGGCCCAGCCTGTACACCCCAGATCCACGTCAGCTCAGCATTGCCTAGTGATCCTGAGCAAACAGCATTTAGACAGTCTACGGCTCCCTATGCCCGCGCAGTTGAAGATGTCAGAGACTTGATCTCTCTGCGCCTGCCACCATGTTACATCTCCTCAGTAATATTCATGTTGCCCTTACAGCTTCCTGGTATAAGCAAGTTCTTGGGATTATACAAACTGCTGCTTCTGTTTCCAGTCCAGATTTCTAGAAATGAAACTCTGGGCCGCGCTGACGAGCATCTGCGCTTGTCTGCGACCGTAGCAGAGCCGCCCTGGCCTCCGCAGCTCTTCAGCCCGGTGCCAGGCCCCAGGGGCCCGAGCGGCTGCCGCCGCGGCTCTCCATCCCCCTCCTCCGGAGCACGGGTCCCCTGGCAGGGGGGTGCAGAACGACCCCAGAGCAGGCTGTGCCCGAAGGTGCAGCGGCGAACAGGTCACAGAGACGCTCGAGGCTGCAGTCCAGCCTTCGGAGGACAGGGCTCGGCACGCAGCCCAGCTCCAACCTCTAGGTGCGGCTGCCAGACAGTGTATACAGAGCCATCAAGACGGCAATCAGAAAGCAAATGGCGGCTCCCGTGGAGTGGATTTTGGGCACAGAAACCACAGCCCCGCCAGCAATCCCAATCCACAAACTCTCCCTGTATAAAAAATATTCAAAAAAAAAAAAAAAAAAGGCGGGGCGCACTGAGATTTCTTTGCCTCGGGTACTTACAATCCACTGCTGATTACACATTCAGCTTCTCCGCCCGGAGCGAAGCGAAAGAGGAAGCAGATGGGAGCAAAGCGTCCGCGGCTCTGAGCAGCCAAGCATCTCTTTTTCGATTTCTTTGTTCTTCCTGCTCCTTGGCAAAGTGGTCCACTACAGATTAACGGTGAAAGGAGTTTTAACAGACTGTGCGAAATCTCTATTAAAGCCGCTGCTTTGAGCACCACGCTCAGCACTTCAGCAACCCCCGTACGCAGTGGCCATCTTCCCTAATCCTAAATTTAAAACTAGACTTTACCTTAGCTCTAACCCCATCAATTACCCTGACCCTAACAATAAACGTCAAGATAACCTTAGCCCTAACCCTAAACCTACTCTAACCCTAACTGTAAAACTAATGCTAGACCTAAAAATAAACATAAAGCTTGCCATGGTCCTAACCCTAGTAAAAAACCCTAACAATATACTAAACTTAACACTAACGCTAGTCCTAAATCTAAAAATCACCCTAACCCCCCTTACCCGACATCTGAACCTGTCCATACCCTTAACCCTAATGGTAACCCTAATCCTAATCCTAGACCTAATCCTAAGCCTAACCCTATCCTTAGCACTAACCCTAGCTCAAACCCTAACCCATAACCTAAAGCTAAACCTAGATTTAAACCTAACCCTAACCCTAAATCTAGCCCTAATCCTAAACATAACCCTAGCCCTAACCCTAGCTCTAACCCTATTCATTACCCTAATGATAATCATAAACCTAATGCTAACCCTAGGCCTAACCCTAACACTATCCATTACGCTAAACCTAATCTGAGCCCTAAACCTAACCTGAAGCCTAAACCTAATCTTATCCATTATCCTAACTCTAACTCAAACCTAATGCTAATTTGAGCCATAACCCTAAACCTCAACCTAACCCAAACCCAAAACATGACTCTGACTATTAAAAACCCTAGCTCTCAACTTGAACCTCACCCTAAACCTAACTCTGACACTAAACCTAGCCATAAAACCTACCCCAAAACTATTCCTAAAATAACCCTAGACCTGATATTAGCCCTAGCCCTAAATCTTGCAATAAATCTAACACAACCGCTAGCCCTCATCTTAGCCCTATAACTAGCTTTGATTCTAACTCAAATCCTAACTGTATCCCTATCCCTAATGTTATCCCTCACCCTAGTTGTGAACCTTGCTATAACCCCATCCCTTCCCCAAAATCTAACCCTAACTCTAACTCTAGACATAACCCTTACACTAATCATAGACCTGATCCTAGCGGTAATTTACCCTAACCCTACCACTATCACTAAGACTAATTCTAACTCTCACGCCAGCCCTATTCCTAGATCTAATCCTATTCCTTACCATAACTGTAACACTTGCCTTATCCTGACCCCAACACTAGCCCTAGCCCTAACCCTAGAACAAACCAAAACTCTAAGTCCAACATTAACCCTAAGCCTAAACCTCACATTAACACTAGCCCTAACACTAACACTAATCCTACAACTAGCCCTAATCTAGTTCAAGCCCTAAAACAAAACCGAGCCATAGTCCTAAACCTAACGCTTAACCTAAACCAAAACCTAACCCTACACCTAGCCCTAACATCAGCCCCAATTCCAGTCCTAACCTAACCCTAAATCTAACCATGAGCCTGAATCTGACCTTACTCTAACCCTAGCTCTAACATCACCTTAAAAGTATACCTAACCCTAAAACTAGAACTAGCCCTAACAGTAACCCTAAAAGTAGCCCTAATCATAACTCTAGTTCTTACATTAGCCTTAGCCCTAATCCTAGCTCTAACCTAACCCAAAACCTAGCCCTAAACTAAGCCCTACACCTCGTTTTAAGCATAACACTAACCCCAACCCTAATCATTACCCTAAACCTAAACCTATCCCTAAAACCGACCCTAACCCTAAACCTAACCCTAGACTTAATCCTAACCATAACCCCAGCCCTAACTCTTGCTCTAATTCTATCCATTACCCTAAATATAACCGTAATCCTAATGCTAAACCTAGCCCTAAAATTAATCCTAATCCTAAACCTAGACCTGACACTAACCCTAACCGTCTCTCTAGCACTAACCGTAGCTCAAACCCTAACACTTACCCTAAACCTAACCCTAACACTAACCCTTGACCTAACCCTAAACCTAACCCTAGCCATAATCCTAACTATAACCCTAGCCCTAATCTATCCATTACCCTTAACATAAGCCTAAACCAAACTTAGCTCTAAATATAGTTCTAACCCCACTCATTACCCAAACCCTAAATATAAATATCATGATAACACTAATGTCATGATTAAATGTCATAAAACTATTCTAACGCTAACTGTAAACTTAACCCATGTCCTAACTCTAAACCTACACTAACCCTAACTGTAAACCTAACCCTAGACCCAACTGTAAACCTAACCCTTGCCGTAGTCCTAATCATAGCTCAAAACCTAACAGTTATGCTAAACCTAACACTAACCATAGTCCTAAACATAAATCTATCCCTACCATTTAGGCTTAACCCTAAAGCTATCGCTAACACTAACATTATTCTTACCTAAACCTAACCCGAACACTAAACCTAACCCTACCAATTACTCTAAACCTAACCCTATTGCTAATTCGAGCCCTAAAACTAAACCAAAATTAACCCAAACTCTGAACAAGACACTGACTCTAATAACACACCTAGCTCTAAACCTGATCCTTACCCTAAACATAACTCTTAAACTAGACCTTGCCATAAACTAACACTAATAGTATCTGTAACCGTATCCCTAGACCTGACATTAGCACTCTACCTAATTCTTGCCTTAAACCTAACACAAAGCAGAGCCCTCATCCTAGCCCTAAACCTAGCCTTAACCCTAACCCAAAACCTAACCCTAGCCCAAACCCTAATTTCAACCCTCGCCCTAGTTCTGAACCTAGGTATAACCACATCCTTTCCCCTATCCCTAACCCTAACATTATCACTAACACTAAACCTAGCCCTAACTCTAGGCCTAATACTAACCCTAACCATAGCTCTAATCCTAGCCCTAATTTGTTGCTAACTGTAACCCTAACTCTAACCTTAGCCCTAAGACTTACCCTAACTGTAGCCCAAGACCTATTTCTAGTACCAAACTTATCTATTGCCTAACCCTAACACTAGCCCTAAACTTAGCCCTAAACCTAGCCATACTCCTAAACCCAGAACTAACCCTAACTCTAAATCTACCGTAAACATAAACCTAAACCTCACCCTAACACTAGCCCTAAACCTAATTCTAATTAGAAAACTAGCCCTATCCCTAGCCATAGCCCACAAACAAAACTGAGCTATAGCTCTAATCCTAACCCTTAACCTAAAACAAATCCTAATGCTACACCTAGTCCTAACCCTATCCCTACAACTAATACTGACCCTGACTCTGACCTTAAAACTAAACCTACCTCTAAACATCACCCTAACCCTAAACCTAACCCTAACATTAGACCTAGCCCTAATCCTAACCCTAAAACTCTCTCTAACTGTAAAGCTAGTTCTTACATTAGCCAGAGCCTTAACCCAAACCCAAAATCTAGTGTTAATCTGATTTTCAACTATAGCTTTAACACTAACCCTAACCCTAACCCTAACACAAACACTAACCTAAAACCTAAACATAATTTTTACCCCAAGCCAAACTCTCACCCTAATGCTACCCTAGTTCTAACCCTAACCCTTAGCTTACCTCAAACCCTAACTCAATTACTAGTCCTAAACCTAGCCCTAATTCTGTCTCTAACCCTAACCCGAAGCCTAAGCCTAACCCTTCCCTTATTCTGACCCTAACACTAACCCTAGGCCAAAACCTGACCTTAACACTAAACCAAACCCTAACACTAGCCCTACCAGTAAACTTATACATAAAACTAACGATTACACTAGCACTAGACCTAAACTTAATCCTAAATATAGCCATAACTCCAGCCCTAGTCCTAAACAAAAACCTAGCCCTAGCCCTAAAAAAAAAAAAAAATTAACCTAAAACAAAGAATAACCCTAACCCTAGACTTAAACCTAGTTCTAATTCTGAGCCTAACCAAAACCCAAAGTTATCCCAAACAATGATGCTTACACTAACACAAACCCTAGCTCTATAACTTATCCTAACCAAAAACTTAAACCTAACACTAGACATATGTATAACCATAACCCTAGCTCTTACATTATCCATAGCCCAAACACTAGACATAAACCTCACACAAAACCTAACCCTAATATAAGCCCTAAACCAGACCTAAAGCACAACCCTAACCCTAACCCTAGCACAAACCCTAAACCTAATGCTTGCCCTAGATCAAACCCTAGCTCAAACTCTAACCCTTACTCTAAATATAACCCTAGCTCTAACCCTAACTGTAACCATAACCATCATCCTAACTGAAACCATAGCTCAAATCCTAGCTCTAACTTTATCCATTACCTTAAACATAACCTTAAACATAATGCTAAACCTAGCCCTAACCCTAACCCTAACCTTAACTGTAGCCCTGATTGTAACCATAACCATCTAACCCATTTCCCTAACGTTAAATGTAAAACTAACACTAACCATAACCCTAACCCTAAACCTAACCTTATCCCTAACCGTAACACTAACCGTAACCCTAATCCCAGCCCTAGCACTAAAACTAACCATAAACCTATCCCTAATCTTAACACTAACACTAACCCTAACCCTTATATTAACCCTAAACCTAACCTAACCCTAACCCTAACACTAACCCTAACTCTAAACCTATCACTAACCCTAATCCTTT
Source organism: Marmota monax (assembly GCF_021218885.2). Lineage (NCBI taxonomy): Eukaryota > Metazoa > Chordata > Mammalia > Rodentia > Sciuridae > Marmota > Marmota monax. The sequence continues at coordinate 119,456 of NW_026695181.1, read as the reverse complement.
CACTAACACTAACGCCAAACGTCACCATAAACGTAACCCTAACCCTAACACTTACTCTAACCCTAATGCTAACACTAACCCTCAACCTAACTCTAACAATAACTAAAACACTAATCCTAACACCAACCGTAATTCTAACCATAACTCTAACCCTAGGCCTAATCGTAAACCTACAACTAACATCAAAACTAACCCTAACTGTAACTCGAACACGAACCCTAAACCTAACCCTAACTGTAACCCTAAAACTAACCCACACACTAAACCTAACCCTAACACAAACCCTAACCCTAACGCTAACCCTAACACAAACCCTAACCAAACCATTACCCTAACCCTAACCTACTTTTATCCCGAAAACTTACATAAACCTAACCCTAACTTTAACCCTAACACTAACCTTTAACCTAATCCTAACACTAATCCTAACCCGAACTTTAACCCTATAACTAACCCGAACCCTAAATCTAACCCTACATCCAACACTAATCCTAACACTAACTGTAACCCTACGCCTAACCCTAAATCTAACTCTAATCTTAAGCGTAACCCTAAAGAAAACCTTAAACCTAAACCTAACACAAACCATAACACTAACATAAACCCTAACACTAACCCTAAACCCAACCCTAATGCTAACTCTAAAACTAACCCTAACCCTATCCTGAAACCTAACCCTAAACCTAACCCTATCACAAACACTAACCCTAACCCTAACACTAAACTTAACTCTAACCCTAACCCTAATACTAATCCTAATCTTAACCATAACCTTAAACTTAACTGTAACCCTTATCCTACCATAAACCCTTACCATAAGAAAAACCCTAACACTAAGCCTAACACTAGCACTAAGCCTAAGAATAACCCTAACCCTAACACTAACCCTAACCCAAAGCCTTACCCTAACCCTAACACTAAACCTAACCCTAATGCTAAACCTAACACTAACACCAACCCTAAAGCTTACCCTAACCCTAACCCTAACATGAACACTAACCCTAACCCTAACCCTAACCATAAACCTAACACTAACCCTAACATTAAACCTAACCCTAACCATAACAAAAACACTAACACTAAACCTAACCCTAATGCTAACACTAAGCCTAAACCTGACTCTAATTCTAATGCTAACCATAACACTAACCGTAAACCTGACCCTAATGCTAACCATAACATTAACCCTAAACATAACCCTAATCCTAAAAATAATCAAAACACCAATCCTAACACTAAAACCAACCCGAACCCTAACACTAACCCCAAATTTTACACTACTCCTAAACCTAACCTTAACCCTAAACCTATCCCTAACACTAAAGGTAATCCTAATCATAACCCTAACACTATCACTAACACAAAACCTAACCTTTTCCATAACCCTAACCCTAACCCTAACCCTAACCCTAAGACAACCAATAACCCTAACTCTAACACTAACCATAACCGTAATGCTAAACCTAAAACTAATCCTAACTGTAACCCTAACACTAACCCTAAGCCTAACCCTAACCCTAACACTATCACTAACACAAACCCTAACCTAAACTGAAACCTAACCCTGTCCCTAACCCTAACACTAACACTAATCCTAACTCTAACAGTTACCCTAAACCTAACACTCACCTAATTCTAACCCTAAACCTAACTTTAACCCTAATCCTAAACCTAACACTAAACCTAAACCTAACTATAACCCTAACCCAAACACTAACGCTAAACCTAACCTTAACTCTAACCCTAACACTAACCCATATCACACCCCTTATCCTAAACCTAATCCTAACAATAACCCTAAATCTAAAATTAACCCTAACCTTAACCTTAAAGCTAACCCTAACACAACCCTAAACCAAACACTAAGCCTTACCCTAACCCTAACTATAACCCTTACCGTAACACTAAAACTAACCGTAACCCTACACTCACACTAATACTAAACCTCACCATAAACCTAACCCTAACCCTAACACTAAATTTAACCCTGACCCTAAAACTAACTCTAAACCTAACTCTAACCCTAACCCAAACACTAATTCGAACCCTAACCCTAACCCTAACTTTACCACTAACCCTAACCCTAACCATAAACCTACAACTTACTCTAACACTAACCGTAACCCTGACCCTAACGTGAACATAATCATAAACCTAACCATAACCCTTACACTAATCCACATCCTAACAATAATCCTATCAAAAACCTTAACTTTAACCCTAACCCTAACCTAAAACAAATCCTAACCCAAACCATAACCCTAACCCTAAACTAACCCTAACCCTAACACTAACCCTAACCCTAACACTAACCCTCAAACTAACCATAGCAGTAACTTTAACCCTAAATCTTTAACCCTAACCCCAACCATAACTCTATAACTAAAACTAACCGTAACACTAAGCTTAACCTAACACTAACCCTAAACCTAACCCTAACTTTTAACACTAATATTAACCCTAACCCTAATCCTAACCCTAACACTAACCCTAACCCTAACCCTAACCCTTATGCTAACCCAAACCCTAACCCTGAAACAAACCCTAAGCCAAACCTTAATACTAACTCTAAACCTAACCCTAACTTTAACTATAAAACTCAACCTAACTCTAAGCTGAACACTAACCCGAACCCTAACCCTATCACAAACACTAACCCAAAAACTAACACTAACCCTAACACTAAGCCTAACCCTAACACTAACCCTAACCCTAACTGTAATCCTAATCTTAATTGTAACCCTAACCGTAACCCAAACTTTAACCCTAACACAAACCGTAACACTAACCCTTACACTACCCATAACCCAAACTGTTATCCTAATCGTAAGTGTAAACCTAATCATAACACAAACTTTAACCCTAATACAAACCTTAACACTAACCCTAGTACTAACCCTAACCCTATACCTAAACCTAACACTAATCTAACCCTCACCTTAACCCTAACAATAACTCTAACCATAACCCTAACACTAACACTAACACCCTAACCCTAAACCTTACCCTAAACCTAACCCTAATCTGAACACTAACCCTAATCCTAACACTAACCCTAACCCTAACCATATTTCTAAACCTAATGGTAACCCTAACCATAACTCTAACGCAAACCCTAACCTAACCATAAACTTAACCCTTTTCCTATCCCTAACCATAAGCCTAACACTAACCCTAACCCTGACCCTAACCGTAATCCTAACACTCACATAATCCTAACCCTAAACCGAAGACTAACCCTCTCCCTAACCCTAATACTAATTCTTAACCTAACTATAACCCAAACCCAAACACTAATGGTAACCTAACCCTAACCTTAACACTAACCCTAACCCTAACCATAACCCTACCTCTAAGCCTATCCCTTACCCTAAGCCAAATCCTCACCCTAATGCTACCCTATTCCTAACTATAATTCTTAGCCTACCCTAAAACCTAACTCTATTACTAGTCCTAAACCTAGCCCTCATTCTAGCTCTAACCGTAACCCTACCCTGACCCTTTTTCTGGCCCTAACATTAAACCTAGATCTAATACTGACCCTAACCCTAAAACGAAACCTAACACTACCTCTACCAGTAATCCTTTACCAAAACCTAACAGTAACACTAGCACTAGACTAAACCTAATCCTAAATAGAGTCATAAATCTATCCCTAGCCCTAAACAAAAACTTAGAACTAGCCCTAACAATAACCCTTAACCTATCATAAAGACTAAACCTATCACTAGACCCAACGCTAGTCCTAATTGTGGCCCTAAACCTAAAACTAAACCTAATCTCACAATGACCTTTAATCTAATAGAAACCCTAGATCTAAACCTTATCCTAAACCAAAACCTAACCCTAACACTAGACTTATCCATAATCCTGACCCCAAAACTAGTCAAAACCATATCCCTCACTCTTACATTAACCAAAGCCCTAACGTTACCCCTAAACATCACACAAAACCTATCCCTTATCCTAGCCCTAAACCTAGCCCTAATCATAACCCCAACCATAACCTTAGGCCTAACCCTTATTCTAACCCTCGCCCTAAACCTAACCCTGGCTCAAACTCTAATCCTTAGCCTAAATATAATCCTAAACTTAAACCTAACATAGCCCTGACTCAAAACCTAACCCTAGCCCTATCCCAAGCTTAAATGCCTACACTAACCATAACCCTAACCCTAACATTAACCCTTGGCCTAACCCTAACCCTAAACCTAATCCTAAACTCTAGCCCTAACCTTAGCTCTAACCCTATCCATTACCCTAAAGAAAAACCTAACCCAAATGCTAACTCTATGCCTAACAATAACCCTATTGTTAAAACTAACCCTATCTGTTACTCTAAACCTAACCGGAAACATAAACCTAATTCTATCCACTACCCTAACCCTAACATGAACCACTGCTAATTCAACCATTAACCCTAAATCTTAACCTAAACCAAACCCTACCCAGACCCTGACTCTAATAATTCACCTAGCTCTATTCTTGACACTTACCCTACAGCTTATCCTTTCAATAGACATAGCCATAACCTAACACTAAAACTAATACTAACCATAAACTGAGAACTGACATTATCCCTAGCTTTAATCCTAGGTGTAGCCCTAACATAAACCCTCAGCCTAACCCTAAACTTAGTCTTTATCCTAAACCAAACCTTAACTTTAGTCCTAACCCTAATTCTAACCCTCACCATAGCCCTAAACCTAGCTATAACCCTATCGTTCCCCTAAACCAAATCCTAATCCTAACACTAACACTAATCCTAAACCTAAGCCTAACCCTTACTCTAACCCTAGCACTAAACAGAGCCCTAATTTAGCCCTAACCCTAAACCTACCCTTAACCTTAGACCAAAGACTTACTCGAACTCTCAACCTAGCCCTATATCTAGTTCTAACCCTATCTTTTACCATAACCCTAACACTAGCCCTAAACGTAATCCTAAACCTAGCTATAGCCCTAAACCCAGATCTAACCATAACAATAAATCTAAGTCTAAACTTCACCCTACCATTAGCCCTAACACTATCAATAATCATAGAACTAGCCCTAACACTAGGCCTACTTCTAAAACAAAACTGAGCCATAGCCCTATCCCTAACCCTACCTAACCTTAACCCTAGACCTGACATTAGCCCTATCCCTAGCCCTAATGCTAGTTCTAGGTCCAGCCTTAATCCTTACCCTGATCTGAACCCCAGCCCTATCCCTAATTTTATCCCTTGTCCTAGCACTAAACATAGCTGTAACATACCTTACCATAACACTAGCACTAAACTTAACCCTAGCCCTAAACCTAGGCCTAAACCTAACACTAACCCTGGCACTGATCCTAGCCCTAATTTAGTCCAAACAGTAAAACTAACCTTATCATTGTTCCTAAGACTAACTCTAACTCTTGCTGTAGCCCTATCCCTAGTTCTAAACCTATCCCTTAAAATAACCCAAAACCTAGCCCTATCCCTAGCCCCAACCTTATCCCTAACCTTTGCCATACCCCTAAACCTGGATCAAACCCTAACCTTAAGCTTAAATCTCAGCCTAACACTAACCCTAACAGCAATGCTGATTGGAAAATTAACTCTAAACCTAACCTATCCCTAAAAAACCCTGAGCCATAAACCTAACCTTAACCCTTAACCTAAACCAAACCCTAACCCTAAACATAGGCCAAAACCTTGCCATAATTTGAGTGCTAAACCTAACCCTAGGAGTAAAAACCTAACCCTAGGAGTAACCCTGACCCTGACTTGGATCCTAACTCTAACCCTAACTCTAAACATTGCCTTAATGCTAAACCAAGAAGTAGCCTTTATCAGAAATTAAGTTCTTTCATTAGCTGTAGCCCTAATGCTAACACATATCCTAGCGCTAATCCTAGCCCTAAACCTAGGTTTAACTCTAAGACTAACCCTAACACTAACCCTATCCCTAACCCTATCCCTAATCCTAACCTTACCTCTAATACTATCCCTTACCCTAAGCCAAACCCTCACCCTAATGCTACCCTAGACCTAACAATAACCCTTAACCTATCCCAAACCCTAACTCTATTACTAGTCCTAACTGTAGGACTCATTCTAGCTCTAGCCGTAACCCAAACCCTGACCCTTATTCTGACCCTAACAGTAACCCTAGATCTAAACCTTACAGTAACCCTAAACCAGACCCTAACTCTACCCCTATGGTAAACCTATACTTAAACTTAAATACTTAAAAAATAACACTAGCACTAGACCAAACCTAATCCTAAATAGAGTCATAAATGTAGTGCTAGCCCTAAACAAAAACCTTGAACTAGCCGTAACCATAACCTTTAAAGTAACAGAAAGAATAACCCTCTCCCTAGACCAAACACTATTCCTAATTCTGGCCCTAACACTAACCCAAACACTGATGCTTACCCTAACAAAATCCCTAATTCTAAACCTTATCCTAATCCAAAACCTAACCCTAACACTAGACTTATCCATAATCCTAACCCTAAAACTAGCCATAACCATAACCAGAGCTCTTACATTACCCATAGCCCTAATGCTAGCCATAAACATCACACAAACCTAGCCCTAATCCTAGCCCTAAACCTAGCCCTAATTGTAACCCCAATCATAACCCTAGACCTAACCCTAACCCTAAACCTCGACCTAGTCCTAAACCTAACTCAAACTCTAACCATTTCCCTAATCATAACACTAACCCTAGCTCTAACCCTAGCCCTGACTATATCCCTAACCCTCGCCTCAGACCTAACCCTAGCTCAAATACTAATAATTACCCTAAATCTAACCCTGACACTAACCCTAGGCCCAAACATATCCCTAGCCATTAACATAACCTTAACTCTAGCCCTAACCTTAGCTTTAACCCTAGCCATTACCCTAAAGATAAGCCTAAACCAAATGCTAACCCTAGGCCTAACCCTAACCCTATAGCTAACAAAACCCTGTCATTACTTTGACATTAGCCCTAAAACTAACCCTATACATTACCCTAATCCTAAACTGAACCCTAATGTTAATACAAGCCTTAACCCTAAACCTTAACCTAAACCAAACCATACCCGGACCCTGACCCTAATAACACACCCAGCTCTAAACCTGACCCTTAAACTAAACCTAACCCTTACACTAGACCTAGCCATAACCTAACCATAAATCTACCCCTTACTTTGAACTTAGACGTGACATTAGCCCTAGCCCTAACACATAACCCTCATCCTGGCACTAAACCTAGCCTTTAATCCTAACCAGAACCCTAACCCTAGCCATAAATCAAATTCTAACCAGAGCCCTAGCTCTAAACCTAGCTATAACCCCACACCTTCCCCTGAATCTAACCCTAACCCTAACACTAACACTAACCATAACCCTAGCCCTACTCCTGGGCCTAACCCTAACTTTAACCCTAGCACTAATCCTAGCCCTAATTTAGCCATAACCCTAAACCTACCCCTAACCCTAGCCCAAAGAATAACCCTAATCGCACCCCAGTCCTATTTCTACTTTTATCCCTATCCGTTACCATAAACCTAACCTTAATCCTAATGCAGGCACTAGCCCTAAACCTAGATCTAATGATAACAATAAATTTATGCCTAAATCTCCTTCTACCACTAGCCCTAACACTATCTCTAATCCTAAAACTAGCCCTAACCCTAGCCCTAGCTCTAAAACAAAACTGTGCCATAGCCCTAACCTTAACCCTAGCCTAACAGTAATGCTAGACCTGACATTAGCCCTATCCCTAATTTTTACCTTAACCCTAACACAAAACCTAACCCTACACCTAGCCTTAACCCTAGCCCTAATTAGAGTCCTATAACTAACCCTAATCAGTAACACTGATCCTTATTCTGACCCTAACAATAACCCTACCTCTAATCATCTCTGTAAGCCTAAACCTAATCTAAACACAAGACCTTGACCTAGACCTAATGCTAACTCTAAAACTAACCTTAATCTTAACTTTCGTTCTTACAATAGCCATAGTCCTATCATACCCCTAACCTAACCCAAAACCTACCTCTATTCTGACCCCTAACCCTAACTTTAACCCTGTCCCTAACCCTAAGTCTAGCCCTAACACTTAACCTAAACCTAACCAAAAAACTAAACCTTGACCTAACCCGAACCATGGCCCTAATCCTAACTATAACCCTAGCCCTAACCCTAGCTCTATCTTATTCATTACCCTAACCATAACCCTAACAGAATTCTAACCCTAGGCCTAATACTAACCATAGCCATAAACCTAGCCCTAACTGTAGCTCTGTTCCTATCCATTACCCTAACCATAACCATAACTGAATTATATCCGTAGGCCTAACCTTAACACTATCACTAACCCTAAGGCTGTACCTTACCTTGAACCTAAACTGAACCCGAAACAACCATATCCATTACCCTAACCCTAACACTAACCCTAATGCTGATTTGAGCCCTAACCCTAAACCTTAACCTAACACATACCCTATCCCTGATTCCAACCCTAATATTACCCTAGCTGTGTAGCTGAGCCTAACACTCAACCTAACACTTACAATAGATCTGGCTGTAAACCTAACCCTAAAACCATCCCTAAACATAACCCTAGACCTGACATTAGCCCTAGCACTAATCCTAGCCCTAACCCTACCACAAACCTAGCCCTAATCCTAGCACTAAGCCTAGCCTTAATCCTAACCATAAACTTAACCCTAGGCCTAATACTAACAATACCCCTAACCTAACCATAACCCTACACCTAACTGTAGCTCTAATCCTATCCATTACCCTAACCATAACCATAGCACTAAGCCTAGCCTTAATCCTAACCATAAACTTAACCCTAGGCCTAATACTAACAATACCCCTAACCTAGCCATAACCCTACACCTAACTGTAGCTCTAATCCTATCCATTACCCTAACCATAACCTAATTTTATACTTTGACCTAGCCAAAAATGTAGCTGTAACATCATACCTTACCCTAACCCTAGTACTAAAGCTAGGCCTAAACCTAACACTGACCCTAGCACTAATTCTAGCCCTAATTTAGCTCTAACCCTAAACTTAACCCTAAGACTAACTCTAATTCTCTCCCTAGCCCTATCCCTAGTTGTAAACCTATCCCTTACTATAACCCAAACTCTAGCCCTATCCCTACCCCCAACCTCAGCCCTAAATTTTGCCCTAGCTATAAATGTGAATACAACCCTAACATTAATCCTAAAGCTCACCCTAACACTAGCCCTGACACTAATGTTAATTGGAAAACTAGCCCTAACCCTAACCTAGTAGAAAACCAAAACTGAGCCATAAACCTGAACCTAACCCATAACCTAAAGCAAACACTAACCCTACACCTAGCCCTAAACTTTGCAATAATTGATTGCTAATCCTAACCCTAGAAGGAACCCTGACCCTGATATGGATCCTAACACTAACCCTAGCTCTGTACATTGCCCTAACCCTAATCCTAGAACTAGCCCTAATCATAAACCAAGTTTTTTCATTAGCCATAACCCTAAAGCTAACACAAATCCTTGCGCTAATCCAAGCTCTAAACCTAGGTTTAACCCTAAGACTAACCCTAATCCTAACCCTAGCCCTAAAGCTATCCTTAACCCTAATCCTACCTCTAAACCCATCCAATTCCCTAAGCCAAACCCTCACCCTAATGTTACCTAGTCCTAACCCTATTCCTTAGCCTACCTCAATCCCCAACTCTATTACTAGTCCTAACCCTAGACTTCATTCAAGTTGCAACACTAACCCTAACCCTGACCCTTATTCTGACTCTAACACTAACCCTAGAACAAAAGATCACACTAACCCTAAACTGGACCCTACCCCTACCCCTACCCTTCCCAATAAACCTGAACCTAAACCTAACAGTAACACTAGCACTAGACCAAACCTAATCCTAAATGTAGTCATAAATCTATCCCTAGCCCTAAACAAAAACTTTGCATTAGCCCTAAAAATAACCCTTAACCTAACCCAAAGACTAATCCTATCCCTAGACCTAACACTAGTCCTAATTCTGGCCAAACTCTAACCCTAACCCTAATCCTAACTGATAGCCCTAATGCTAGCCATAAATACCACACAAACCTAGCCTTATCCTAGCCCTTAACCTAGCCCTAATTGTAACCCAAACTGTAACCATAGCCCTGACTCTAACCCTAAACATCAACAGAGCCCTAACCCTAGCTCATATCCTAACACTTACCCTAAACCTAATCCTGACACTAACCCTAGGCCTAAACCTAACCCTAGCCCTAATCCTAACCTTAACACTAGCACTAACCTCACCTCTATCCTTATCCATTAACCTAAAGATAAACCTAACTCAAATGCTAACCATAGGCTTAACACTAACCCTATCACTAACACTAACTATATCCATTACTCTAAATTTTACTTGAACCATAAACCTAACCCTATCCATTACCCTACTTCTAACCCTAACCCTAACACTAATTCAAACCTTAACTCTAAACCTTAAACTAAACCAAACCTACCCGACCCTGACCCTAATAATTTGCCTAGATCTAAACCTGACCCTTACCCTAAACGTAATCCTTACAATAGACCTAGCCATAACCTAACCCTAAAACTATTTCTAACCAAAACCATAGACCTTACATTAGCCCTATCTTTAATCCTAGCCCTAGCCCTAACACAAACTCTCAAACCCAGCCCTAAAGCTAGCTTTAATCATAACCTGAACCCTAACCTAGACCTAACCCTAATTCTACTCTCGCCCTATCCCTAAACCTAGCTATAACACCATCCCTTTTCCTAAACCTAACCCTATCTCTAACACTAACACTAACCCTAACCCTAGCCCTAACCCTAACAAAAACCCTAGTGCTAATCCTAGCCTTAATTTAGCCCTAACCTTAAATCCACCCCTAACCCTAGCCCTAAGATTAACTGTAACTCTCACCCTAGCCCTATTTCTAGTTCTAACCCTATGTGTTATCATAACCGTAACACTAGCCCTAACTTTAGCCCTAACCATAGCCCTAGCCTTAAACCTATATCTAACCATAACAATTAATATAAGATTTAACCTCACCTTACTACTAGCCCTAACACTATCACTGATCCCAAAACTAGCCCTAACCCTAACCTTAGCTCTAAAACAAAACTGAGCCATAGCCCCAACCCTAAGCCTAACCTAAATGTAACCCTAGACCTGATATTAGCCCTATCCCTAATTCTTACTCTAATACTAACACAAATCCTAACCCTACACCTAGCCTTAAACCTCACCCTAATTCAAGTCCTATCACTAACCCTGATAAGTAACACTGATCCTGACTCTGACCCTAACACTAACCCTATCTCTAATAATCCCCCTAAATCTAAACCTAATACAAACACTAGACCTAGTCCTAATTCTAACCCTAATACTAGCCCTAATCGTAACCATAGTTCTTACATTAGCCGTAGCCCTACACTAGCCCTAACCTAACCCAAAACCTAGCCCTAATCCAAGCCCTAACTCTAGTTTTAATCGTAGCCCTAACCCTATCTCTAGCCCTAACATTTAACCTAAACCTAATCCTAAACCTAAACCTTGTCCTAACCTGAAACCTAAACCGAACCATATCCCTATTCCTAACCATAACACTAGCCCTCAACATAGATATAATTTTATCCATTACCCTAACCATAACCCTAAGCAAATTCTAACCCTAGGCCTAACCCTAACCATAGCCATAACCTAACCATAACTAACTGTAGCTCTAATCCTATCCATTACCCGAACCATATCTTTAACCAAATTCTATCCCTAGACCTAACTCTAACCCTATTCCTTATCCTAACCCTGTCCATTATACTAAACTTAACCTGAACCTGAAATCTAACCATATCCTTTACCCTAACCCTAATGCTAATTTTAGCCCTAACCCTAAACCTTAACCTAACCCATACCCTAACCCTGACTATTACCCTAACAATAACCCTAGCTGTAAACCTGACCCTAACACTCAATGTAACCCTTACAATAAACCTGGCCATAAACCTAAACCTAAAACTATCCCTAACCATAACCCTAGAACTGACATTAGCCCTAGACCTAATCCTAGCCCTAACCCTAACACAAACCCTACCCTTAATTCTAGCCCTAAGCCTAGCCTTAATCCTATTCCTTACCTTAACCAGAGCCCTAACCCTAATTTTATCCCATGGCCTAACCCAAAATGTAGCTGTAACACCATACCTTACCCTAACCCTAACACTAACCCTAACCCTAGCCCTAACTTTAGGGCAAAACCTAACACTAACCCTAGGCCTAATCCTAGCCCTAATTTAAACCTAATCCTAAACCTAATTCTATCCCTAGCCCTAAGACTAACTCTAACTCTCGCCCTAGCCCTATTCAAAGTTCAAAACCTATCCCTTACCATAATGCAAAACCTAGCCCTATCCGTAGCCCCAACCCTAACTCTAACCATCATCCTAGCCATAAACCTGGTTGTAAACTCTAATCTTAAGCCCAAACCTCACCCTAACACTATCCCTAAACCTAATGCTAATTGGAAAACTAGCCTTAACCCACCCTAGTCCTGAAACAAAACCAAGCCATAATGCTAACCCTAAAATTTAACCTAAACCAAACACTAACCTTACACCTATCCCTAAACTTAGCCCTATTTTGAGTCCTAACTCTAACCATAGAAATAACCCTGACCCTGAGTCGGACCCTAACAGTACACCTAGCTCTATACATTGCCATAACCCTAACCATAGAACTAGCCCTAATCAGAAAACTAGTTCATTCATTAGATGTAACCCTAATGCTAACACAAATTCTAGCTCTAATCCGAGCCCTGACTCTAACCCTAACAATAAATCTAAGCCTAAACCTCACCATACCACTAGCGCTAATACTATCACTAATCCTAAAAGTAGCCCTAGCTGGAAAACAAAACTGTGACAATGCCCTAATGCTAACCCTAACTAAACCATAATTCTGGACTTGACATTAGACCTATCCCTAATTCTTACCCTAAACCTTACAAAAACCCTAACCCTACACCTAGCCTTAACCCTAGCCCTAATTCGAGTTTATCCCTAACTCTGATCAGTAACACTGATTCAGATTCTGACGGTAACACTAACCCTATCTCTAATCATCACCCTAAAACTAAACCTAATCCACACACTAGATTTAGATATAATGCTAAACTTAACACTAGTCCTAATCATAACCCTAGTTCTAACATTAGCCCTAGTCCTAAATAGCCCTAACCTAATTCAAAACCTAGACCTAATCAGAGGACTAACCCTAGCTTTAACCCTAGCCCTAATCCTAAACCTAGCCCTAATACTTAACCTAAACATAACCATAAACCTAACCTTGTCCTAACCTGAAATCTAACCCAAAACATAGCCCTAATCCTAACCATATCCTTGCCCTATCTGTAGCTCTAATCTTATCCATTACCCTAACCATAACCCTAACCAAATTCAAACCCTAGACTTAACCCTAACCATAGCACTAACCTAACCATAACCCTAGTCCTAACTGTAGTTCTAATCCAATCTATTACCCTAACCATAACCCTAACCAAATTCTATCCCTAGGCCTAAACCTAACCCTATCACTAACCCTAAACCTGTCCATTACTCTAAATCAAACCTTAACACTAAACTTAACCATATTCATTACCTTAACCATAACACTAACCCTAATGCTAATTTGAGCCCTAAGCCCAATCCTTAACCTAACACATACCCTAACTCTGACTCTGACCCTAATAATAACTCTAGCTGTAAACCTGACCCTAATCTTTAACCTAACACTTACAATAGACCTGGCCATAATCCTTAGCCTAAAACTATTCCTAACCATAACCCTAGACAAGACCTTAGCCCTATCCCTAATCCTAGCCCCAACCCTAACACAAATCCTCGCCCTAATCCTATCCCTAAGCCTAGTCTTAATCCTAACCCTAACATTAACCCTAGCCCTAACACAAATTTTATGCTTTGCCCTAGCCCTGAATGTAACTGTAAAATCATAATTTACCCTAACCCTAACAACACTAACCCTAGCCCTAAAACTAGGCCTAAACCTACAACTAACCATAGCTCTAATCTAGCCCTAATTTAGCCCTAACCCTAAACCTAACACTATCCCTAGACCTAAGACTAACTATAACTCTTGCCCTAGCCCTATCCCTAGTTCTAAACCTATCCATTACCATAACCCAAACCTTATCCCTATCCCTAGCCCCAACCTAGCCCTAACATTCACTCTAGCCCTAAACCTGGATCTAACCCTAACCTTAAGCCTAAAGCTCACACTAACACTAGCTCTAATGCTAATTGGAAAACTAGCCCTAAACCTAGCCTAGACCTAAAACAAAATTGAGCCATAACCCTAACCCTAACCCTTAACCTAAACCAAATGCTAACCCTACACCTAGCCCTAAATGTAGCCCTAATTTGAGTCATAACCCTAACCCTAGAAGTAACCCTGATGCTTACTCAGACACTAACAGTAAACATAGCTCTAAACATTGCCCTGATTCTAACCCTAGAACTAGCCCTAATCAGAATCCTAGTTCTTTCATTAACTGTAGCCCTAATCCTAACACAAATCCTTGCCCTATTCTGAGGCCTAAACCTAGGTATAACCTTAAAGCTAACCCTAACCCTAACCCTAACCCAACCCTAACTCTACATCCAACCCTATACCTTATCCTAAGCCAAACCCTCACCGCAATGCTACCCTAGACTTAACCATAATCCTTAGCCTATGTCAAACCCTATCTATATTACTAGTCTAAACCTAACCCTCATTCTACCTCTAATACTAACTCTAACCCTGACCTTTATTCTGACCCTAACAATAACTCCAGGTCTAAACCTGACACTAACCCTAAATCACACCCTAACACTACCCCTATTGGCAGACCTATACCTAAACCTAACAGTAACACTAGCACTAGACCAAACCTAAACCTAAATAGAGTCATAAATCTAGCCTTAGCCCTAAGCAAAAACCTAGCACTAGCCCTAACAATAACTGTTAACCTAAAGTAAAGACTAACTCTATCCATAGACCCAATGCTAGTCCTAAATCTGGCTCTCACCCTAAACCTAACCCTAACCTGAACAATGACCGTTACCCTACAACAAACCCTAGTTCTAAAACTTATCCTAACCCCAAACCTAACTAGAACACTAGACTTATCCATAACCCTAACCCTAAAACTATTCATAACCATATCCCTAGCTCTTACATTACCCATAGCCCTAATGATAGCCATAAACCTCACACAAACGTAGCCCTTATCCTAGCCCATATTGTAACCCTAACCATAAGCCTAGACCTAACCCTAACCCTAAACCTTGGCCTAACCCTAATTCTAGCTCAAACTCTAACCTTAATCTAAACACAACCCTAAACCTAACCCTAACATTAGCCCTGACTCTAAACCTAACCCTTACACTAGCCCTAATCCTAGCTCAAATGCTAACACTTACCCCAAACCTAAACCTGTCACGGACCCTAGGCCAGACTCTAACCCTAGTCCTAATACTAAAGTTAACACTAGCCCTAACCTTAGCTCTAACCCTATCTATTACCCTAAAGATAATCCTAACCCAAATGCTAACCCTAGGCCTAATGCTAACACTATTGCTAACACTAACCCTATTCATTACTATAAACCTAACCTGAAACCTGAACCTAACCCTATCAATTACCCTAACCCGAACTCTAACCCTATCCCTAAAACTAGTACAAGCCTTAACCCTAAATCTTAACCTAAACCAAACCTTACTCGAACACTGACCCTAATAATAAACCTAGATTTAAATGTGACCCTTAACCTAAACGTAACCCTTACACTAGACGTAGCCATAACCTAACCCTAAAACTAACCATAACCATAAACCCATACTTGACATTAGCCCCAGCCCTAATCCTAGCCCTAACCCTAACACAAACACAAGTCCTTATCTTAGGCCTATACCTAGTCTTAATCCTAACCCAAACCCTAACTCGAGCCCTATCTGTAATTTTAACACTCGCCCTAGACCTGAACTTAGGTATAACCCCATCCTTTCCCCTAACCCTATCACTAACCCTAACCCTAATAGCTCTAACCATAGGCCTAACCCTAACACTACTCCTAGCAATAATTCTAGCCCTAATTTAGCCATAACCCTAACTCTACCCCTAACCTTGTCCTAAGACTAACTCTAACTCTCCCCCTAGCCCTATTTCTAGTTCTAATCCTATCGATTACAATAAACCTAACACAAGTCCTAACCTTAGCCCTAATCCTAGCCCTAGACCCTACCCTAGATCTAAGAATAACTCTACATTTGACCCTAACCCCAAGCCTAATCCTCAACCTACCACTAGACCTAACACTATTGCTAATCCTAAAACTAGCCGTAACCCTAGCCTTATCTCTTAAACAAAACCGAGTCATTGTCCTAACACTAAATGTTAACCTAAACCAAACCCTAGCCCTAAACCTAGCCATAACCTTCTACCTCTAATTCATGTCTAGTCCTAAAATTAACCCTGACTCTGACTTATATTCTAACACTAACCTTAATTCTAAATATCACACTAACCCTAAAGATTGTGCTAACACTAGATCTAGACCAAACACTAACTCTAATCATAACCTTAGTTCTGATATTAGCCATAGCCCTAAACCTAACAGAAAAACTAGCCCAATCTGAGTCCTAAGCCTAGATGTAAACCTAAACCTAACCCTAGCACTAACCCTAACCCTAATGCTAGCCCTAACCCTAGCTCTAACTCTATCACTTACCCTAAGCCAAACCCTATCAATAATGCTAACCTTAGTCCTAATCCTAATCCATAGCCTAATCCAAACCCTAACCCTATTACTAGTCATAACCCTAGCCCTCATTCTAGCTCTAACCCCAACTTAAATCCTTATCCTAACACAAACCCTCAGCCTAAATCTGACCCTAACCCTAAATCAAACCCTAAAACTAGCCCTACCAGTAAACATATACCTAAATCTAACCCTAACACAAGCCCTAGATATAAACCTAATCCTAAATATAACCATAACTCTAGACTTAGACCTAAAAAAAACCCTGAGCCCTAGCCCTAATATAATTCTTAACCTAAAGCAAACACTAACTCTATCCCTAGACCTAACCCTAGTCCTAATTCTGGCTTTCACCCTATACCTAACTCTAACCTGAACACTGACCCTAACACTAACACTTAACCTAGCTCTTAATCTGAACATAACCAAAAACCTAAACCTAACACTAGACATAGTCATAAAACTAACCCTAAAACTAGCTCTAATCAGAACCCTAGATCTTACATTACACATAGCCTTAACCCTGGGCCTAAACCTAACACAAAACCTAGAGCTAATCCGTGGCCTAAACCTACCCTAAGCATAACCATAATCCTAAATGTAGCCCTAACCCTAACCCTCGCCTTAGACATAACCCTAGCTCAAAGCCTAACCCTTAGCCTAAACATAATCCTAGCCCTATTCATAAACGTAAACCTAACCCTAGACCTAATCCTAACCTTAACCCTAGTACTAACCCTAGCTCTAACACTAACATTACCCTAACACTAACCCTAACCCTAATAATAACCCTAGCCCTAAACCTAACCCTATTTCTAACCCTAATCATAAACCTAACCTTCGACATAACCCTTAACCTAACCCTTGCCATAAACTTAACCCTAAACCTCCCATGAATCAAAACTAAACCTATCCCTAAACCTAAGTTTAACCATAACCTAAACTAACCCTAAACCTAATCTTACATGTAATCCAATACATTACTCTAAAACTAACCCTAATCCTAATGAAAACCCTAGCCCTAACCCCAGCCCAAACCATAACCATAACCATAGCCCTACCCTAAACCTAACACTCCCCTTAGCCATAACTGTAGCTTAAACCCTAAACCTTACCCTCCCCTAACCCTAGCCCTAGCCCTAATCATAACACTAACTCTAGCCCTAACCCTAATATTAAACCTAGCCTTAATCCTAGCCCTAATATATCCCTATTTCTAACCCTAACCTGAACCCTAGAATTAAGACTAACTATAATTCTCACAAAAGACGTATCCCTACTTCTAACTCTATCCCTTACTGTAACCCTAACCCTAGTCATATCCCTTGCACTATCCTTAGCCCTAGCACTAACTCTAGATTGAAACCTATCTCTAAAACTAACCCTGATCTTATGCCTCACCCTAACACTGAAAATAGCTCTAACCCTAATGCTAATCCTAAAATTAGCCCTAACCCTAGCCCTAAAACAAAACTGAGCCATACCCCTAACACTAACCCTTACCCTTGACCAAACCCTAACCCTATTCCAGCCCTAAACCTAGCCCTAATTTGAAACCTAACCCTAACTTTAAACCTAACCATGACCCTGACTCATACCCAAACACTAAACCTTGCTCTAAACATCACCTTAACTTTAAACCAAACCCTAACACTAGATCTAGCCCTAAACCTAACCCTAAAACTAACACTATATGAACCCTATTTATTACAATAGCCATAACCATAACACTAGCCCTAACTCTAATACAAAATTAGACCTAATCAAAGCCCTAATACTAGCTTTAACCCTAAACCTAACTCTAAACCTAGTCCTAACCCTCGCTCTAACCCTACCCCTTATCCTAAGCCAACCATCACCCTAATGCTAACCATATTCTTAGCACTAATCCTTTACCTAACCAAAACCTAACTCTATAACTAGTCCTTACCCTAGCCTTCATTCTAGATCTAACCATAACCCAAACCCTAACCCTATCCTTGACCATTATTCTGACCCTATCACTAACCTGAGGTCTAAATCTAAACCTAACCCTAAACTGAACACTAATACTAGCCCTCTGGTAAACTTGTACATAAACCTAATCCTAACACTAGACCTAGACCTAACCTAATCCTAAATCTAGCCATAACTATAGCCCTAGACTTCAAGACAAACTAGACCTAGACTTAACAATAACCCTTAACCTAACCCAAACTCTACCCCTACCTCTAGACCTAATCCTAGCCCTAATTCTGGCTTTAACTCTAACTATTATCCTACCTGAACATTGTCCCTGACACTAACACTAACCCTAGCTCTAAACTTCACCCTAACCCTAAAACTAACCCTACAACTACACCTAGCCCTAACATCAACCATAAAACTAGTCTTAATCATTGCACTAGTTCTTACATTAGCCATAGCCCTAACCTATCACTAAAGCTATCCCTAATCCAAGCCCTACCTTAGCTATAACCCTAAAGCTAACCCTAACAATAACCCCAGCCATAACTATAACCCTAAGCCTAACCCTAGACCTTAACCCTAACCATAATCCTAGCCCTTACCCTAGCTCTAACTCTATTCATTACCCTATGATAACAATAAAAATTATGCTAAACCTAGGTAGGACCCTAATCCTAGCACTAAACTTAACCCTATCCATTAAAATACACATAACCTGAACCCTAAACCTAACTGTGTCATTACCCTATCCCTAAACATAAGACTAATTTGAGCCCTAAACCTAAACCTTAACCTAACACTAACCCTAACCTTGAACCTGACTCTAATAATATCCATAGCTCTAAACCTGACCCTAGCAAGAAACCTAAACTTTAGAATAGACCTAGCCATAAAACTAACCCTAAAACTATCCCTAACTGTACCCTAGACCTGGCATTAGCCATAGCTCTAATCTTAGCCCTAACCCTAATACAAAACTTAGCCAACATCCTAGCCATGAACCTCGCCTTAATCATAACCCTAACTCTAACGTTAACCCTAACCTTAACCCTAAATCTCACCCTAGTCCTAAAACTAGCTATATTCCCTTCCCTTATCCTAAACCTAACCCTAGGCCTAAACCTAACACTAACCCTAGCCCTGACCTTAGGCCTAAACCTAACACTAACCCTAGCTGTAATCCAAGTCCTAATTTACCCCTATCCCTAACCCTAACCCTAGCCCTAAGACTAACTCTAACTCTCACACTAGCTCTCTACCTAGTTCTAAATCTATCCCTTACCATCACCATACGCCAAGCCCTAAATGTAGCCCTACCCTAGCCCTATACTTAGCCCTATCTCAAAACCTAGATCTCAAGCTAACTCTAAATATAACTGTAACCCTAAGACTACATCTAGCCATAACTCTACTCCTATCCCTAACCCTGAATCTAAGCCTAAATCTCACACTTACACTAGCCCTAACCCTAAGACTAATCTTAAAACTAGCCCTAGCCCTACCCCTAGCTCTAAAATAAAACTGAGTCATAGCCCTAACCTTAACCCTTAACATAAACCAAACCCTAAATGCACACCTAGCCCTATCCCTTTCCCTAATTATAGTCTAACCCTACCCTGAAAACTAACCCTGACTCTGACTGTGACCCTAACACTTTCCCTGGCTCTAAACAACATCATCACTGTAAACCTAACCTTAATACTAGACCTAGACCTAACTCTAACCCTATAACTACCTGCAATCATAAACCTATTTCATACATTAGAGGTAGCCTTAACCCTAGCACTAACCTAACCAAAACATAGCCTTATTCCGAGTCCTAATCCTAGCTTTAACCCTAAACTTAAACCTAACCCTAACCCAAACACTAGCCCTAATCCTATACATAACCATAGCCTTAAACTTAGGGCTAACCCTATCCATTATCCTAATGATAATGCTAACCCTTATGATAACCCTAGGCCTAACCCTAACCCTATAAATTACACAAAACCAAACCTAACCCCTAAATCTAACCCTGTCATTACCCTTACCCTAAATCTAACACTAATTTGAGCCCTGCACCTAAACACTAACATAACCCAAATCCTAATCCTGACCCTGATTCCACCCAAGATCTAAACCGGACCCTAACCAAAAACCTAACCATTACACTGTACCAAGCCATAAACCTAACACTAAACCTACCCCTAACTGCAACCCTAGACCTGACATTAACCATAGCCCTAATACTATCCCTAACCCTAAAACAAATCCTAGTCCTCATTGTAGAGCTAAACATAGCCTTAATCATAACTCTAACCCTAGTTATAAACCTAATATTAACCCACGCCCTGCCCTAAACCTAGCTATAACCACATCCCTTACCCTAAACTAAACCCTAACTCTAACCATAACACTAGTAGTAACCCTTGCCTTATCCTTAGCCCTAGCACATTAACCATACATCAAAACTTAACTCTAAATCTAACCCTAACTTGATGCCTAAGCCTAATCCTAAAAGTAGCCCCAACCCTAGCCCTAATATAAACCTTGTCATAATTTAGCCCTATCCCTAAACCTAACCCCAACCCTAGCCCTAAGACTAACTCTAACACTCGCACAGGCCCTATAACGTTTTTTAACCCTATCCCTTTCTGTAACCCTAACCCAAGCCCTAATCCTAGTGATAACTCTTTCTCTATCATCCCTAGCAATAACCTTAGGCAAAACATAACTCTAAATCTAGCCCCAACTGAAGCCTAAGGCAAACCTAAAACTAGCCCAAACAATAACACTAATCCTAAAATGAGCCGTAATACAGGCCTATCTCTAAAACAAAACAGAGTCATAGCTCCAACCCTAACCATTAACCTAAACAAAACCCTAACCTTACACCTAGACCTAACCCTAGCCCTAATTAGAGTTGGAAGCCTAAGCCTAAAACTAACCCTGAACCTGATACTGACCCTAACACTTCTAGCTCTAAACATCACCCTAACCGTAAACCTAACCCTAACACAAAACCTAGCATTGAAACCATAAAACTAGCCCTAATTGTAAACCTAGTACTTGCATTAGCTGTAACCCCAACCCTAACCCTAACATAACCCAAAACAAAGCCCTAATCCAAGCCCTAGCTTTAAACTTAACCTAAACCTAACACTAGCCCTAATTGTAACCATAATGCTAGCCTTAAACTGATCTCCAAATCTATCCATTACCATAACCATAATCCTAACCATAATGATAACCCTAGGCATATACCTAACCCTATCCCGTATCCTAACCCTTCCATTACCCTAAACCTAACCTGAATCCTAAACCTAACCCTATCATTACCCTAACCCCAATTCTAGAACTAATTCAAGCCCAAACTTGAAACTTTAACCTAGCCCAAACCCTAACCCAGTCCTTGACTGTCAGGGGCTAGAAGGAAATTCTCCTTCGAAGAATAGCCTGACATTTACAAGAAACAGCCCCCTGAGAGACATCCTGCCTGGGAGACATCCTGCAGCCATCTATCTTCCTGAAACATCCTGCAGTTATCTCGCCTTGGGCAGACATCCTGCAGCTGGTAGGTTTACAACATACATTCAGCAACTGCCGATAAGAGAGCTTCCCCATCCCCAGCATATAAATACCTCTGTGTGAACAATAAAAATTTGCAGCTTGATCAGAACTCCTGTCTTGCTGTCATCCCTCGTGACTTTATTTTTTTTAATTTTTATTGTTGGTTGTTCAAAACATTACATAGTTCTTGACATATCATGTTTCACACTTTGATTCAAGTGGGTTATGTACTCCCATTTTACCCCGTATACAGATTGCACAATCACATCGGTTACACATCCACTGATTTACATATTGCCATACTAGTGTCTGTTGTATTCTGCTGCCTTTCCTATCCTCTACTATCCCCCCTCCCCTCCCCTCCCCTCCCATCTTCTCTCTCTACCCCATCTACTGTAATGCATTTCTCTCCCCCCCCCTTTATTTTCCTTTCCCCTCACTTCCTCTTGTATGTAATTTTGTATAACCATGAGGGTCTCCTTCCATTTCCATGCAATTTCCCTTCTCTCTCCTTTTCCCTCCCACCTCTCATCCCGTTTAAAGTTAATCTTCTTCTCATGCTCTTCCTCCCTACTCTGTTCTTAGTTACTCTCCTTATATCAAAGAAGACATTTGACATTTGTTTTTTAGGGATTGGCTAGCTTCACTTAGCATAATCTGCTCTAATGCCATCCATTTCCCTGCAAATTCTATGATTTTGTCATTTTTTTTAATGCAGAGTAATACTCCATTGTGTATAAATGCCACATTTATTTTATTCATTCGTCTATTGAAGAGCATCTAGGTTGGTTCCACAGTCTTGCTATTGTGAATTGTGCTGCTATGAACATTGATGTAGCAGTGTCCCTGTAGTATGCTCTTTTTAGGTTTTTAGGGAATAGACCGCGAAGGGGAATAGCTGGGTCAAATGGTGGTTCCATTCCCAGCTTTCCAAGAAATCTCCATACTGCTTTCCAAATTGGCAGCACCAATTTGCAGTCCCACCAGCAATGTACAAGTGTACCCTTTTTCCCACATCCTCGCCAGCACTTGTTGTTTGACTTCATAATGGCTGCGAATCTTACTGGAGTGAGATGGTATCTTAGGGTGGTTTTGATTTGCATTTCTCTGACTGCTAGAGATGGTGAGCATTTTTTCATGTACTTGTTGATTGATTGTATATCCTCCTCTGAGAAGTGTCTGTTCAGATCCTTGGCCCATTTGCTGATAGGGTTATTTGTTTTCTTACTGTTTAATTTTTTGAGTTCTTTGTAAACTCTGGATATTAGGGCTCTATCTGAAGTGTGTGGAGTAAAGATTTGTTCCCAGGATGTAGGCTCCCTATTTACCACTCTTATTGTTTCTTTTGCTGAGAAAAAAAAAAAATTTAGTTTGAGTAAGTCCCATTTTTTGATTCTAGTTATTAACTCCTGTGCTATGGGTGTCCTTTTGAGGCATTTGGAGACCAACCCCACAGTATGTAGATCGTAGCCAACTTTTTCTTCTATGAGATGCAGAGTCTCTGATTTGATATCAAGCTCCTTGATCCATTTTGAGTTAACTTTTGTGCATGGCGAGAGAAAGGGATTCAGTTTCATTTTGTTGCATATGGATTTCCAGTTTTCCCAGCACCATTTGTTGAAGATGCTATCCTTCCTCCATTGCATGCTTTTAGCCACTTTATCAAATATAAGATAGTTGTAATTTTGTGGATTGGTTTCTGTGTCCTCTATTCTGTACCATTGGTCCACCTGCCTGTTTTGGTACCAGTACCATGCTGTTTTTGTTACTATTGCTCTGTAGTATAGTTTGAAGTCTGGTATCGCTATACCGCCTATTTCACACTTCCTGCTTAGAGTTGTTTTTGCTATTCTGGGTCTTTTGTTTTTCCATATGAATTTCATGATTACTTTATCTATTTCTACAAGAAATGGCGTTGGGATTTTGATTGGCATTGCATTAAACCTATAGAGAACTTTTGGTAATATCGCCATTTTGATGATGTTAGTTCTGCCTATCCATGAACAGGGTATATTTTTCCATCTTCTAAGATCTTCTTCTATTTCTCTCTTTAGGGTTCTGTAGTTTTCATTGTATAAGTCTTTCAGCTCTTTTGTTAGGTTGATTCCCAAGTATTTAATTTTTTTTAAGGATATTGTGTATGGAGTGGTTGTCCTCATTTCCATTTCAGAGGATTTGTCGCTGATATACAGGAATGCCTTTGATTTATGCGTGTTGGTTTTATATCCTGCCACTTTGCTGAATTCATTTATTAGCTCTAATAGTTTCTTTGTAGACCCTTTTGGGTCTGCTATGTATAGAATCATGTCATCAGCAAATAGTGATAATTTAAGTTCTTCTTTTCCTATTTTTATGCCTTTAATTTCTTTCGTCTGTCGAATTGCTCTGGCCAGTGTTTCGAGAAATATGTTGTACAGAAGTGGTGAGAGAGGGAATCCCTGTCTTCTTCCAGATTTTAGAGGGAATGCCTTCAATTTTTCTCCATTCAGAATGATGCTAGCCTGAGGCTTAGCATAGATTGCTTTTACAATACTGAGGTAAGTTCCTGTTATCCCTAGTTTTTCTAGAGTTTTGAATATAAAAGGATGCTGTACTTTGTCGAATGCTTTTCCCGCATCTATCGAGATGATCATATGGTTCTTATTTTTCAGTCTATTCATGTGGTGAATAACATTTATTGATTTCCGTATATTGAACCAGCCTTGCATCCCAGGGATGAATCCTGCTTGATCATGGTGCACAATTTTTTGATATGTTTCTGTATCCGATTCACCAGAATTTTATTGAGGATTTTTGCATTTAGGTTCATTAGAGATATTGGTGTGTAGTTTTCTTTCTTTGTATTGTCTTTGTTTGGTTTAGGAATCAGAGTGATGTTGGCCTCATAGAATGAATTTGGAAGTTCTCCCTCTTTTTCTGTTTCCTGGAATAGCTTGAAAAGTATTTGTATTAGTTCTTCTTTAAAGGTTTTGTAAAACTCTGCTGTATACCCATCCAGTCTTGGGCTTTTCTAAGTTGGTAGTCTTTTGACTACCAACTATTTCCTCAATTGATATTGGTCTGTATAGGTTGTCTGTATCCTCCTGACTCAATCTGGGCTGATCATATGACTTAAGAAATTTAATGATGCCTTCACTATCTTCTAATTTATTGGAGTGTAAGGATTCAAAATAATTTCTAATTATCTTCTGTATTTCTGAAGTGTCTGTTGTGATATTGCCTTTTTCATCCCATATGCTAGTAATTTGAGTTCTCTCTCTTCTTCTCTTCATTAGCATGCCTAAGGGTCTGCCGATCTTATTTATTTTTTCAAAGAACCAACTTTTAGTTTTATCAATTTTTTCAATTATTTCTTTTGTTTCCATTTCATTAATTTCAGCTCTGATTTTAATTATTTCTTGCCTTCTACTTCTTTTGCTGTTGTTTAGCTCTTCTTTTTCTAGGATTTTGAGATGAAGTGTGAGATCATTTATTTGTTGGGTTTTTTTTTTCTTTTTTTAAGGAATGAACTCCAAGCAATGAATTTTCCTCTTAGAACTGCTTTCATTGTGCCCCATAGATTCCGATATGTTGTGTCTGTGTTTTCATTTATCTCTAAGAATTTTTTTATTTCCTCCTTGATGTCTTCTATAACCCATTGATCATTCAGTAACCTATTGTTCATTCTCCAAGTGATGCATGATTTTTCCTTCCTTCTTTTATCATTGATTTCCAGTTTCATTCCATTATGATCAGATAAGATGCATGGTATTATCTGTACTCCTTTATAATGTCTAAGAGTTGCCCTGTGACATAATATATGATCTATTTTTGAGAAGGATCCATGTGCTGCTGAGAAAAAAAGTGTAACTGCTTGATGTTGGGTGGTATATTCTATATATGTCAATTAAGTCTAGGTTATTAATTGTATTATTGAGTTCTATAGTTTCTTTATCCAACTTTTGTTTGGAATATCTGTCCAGTGGTGAGAGAGTTGTGTTGAAGTCTCCCATAATTATTGTATGGCGGTCTATTAGACTCTTGAACTTGAGAAGAGTTTGTTTGATGAACATAGCTGCACCATTGTTTGGGGCATATATATTTATGATTGTTATGTCTTGTTGGTGTATGGTTCCCTTGAGCAGTATGTAGTGTCCCTCTTTATCCCTTTTGATTACCTTTGGCTTGAAATCTATTTTATTTGATATGAGTATGGACACTTCTGCTTGTTTCTGAAGTCCATATGAGTGATATGATTTTTCCCAATCTTTTACCTTCAATCTATGTATGTCTTTTCCTATCAAATGCGTCTCCTGTATGCAGCATATTGTTGGATCTTTTTTTTTTTTGATCCATTCTACTAGCCTGTGTCTCGTAATTGGTGAGTTTAAGCCATTAACATTTAGGGTTATTATTGAGATATGGATTGTTCTTCCAGCCATATTTGTTTATTTATGTTACTTAACATGGTTTTTTTTTCCTCTTTGATTATTTTTCCCTTTACTGTACTACTTCCCACTGTTGGTTTTCATTGTTATTTTCCATTTCCTCTTCCTGTAATGTTTTGCTGAGGATGTTTTGAAGAGATGGTTTTCCAGCTGCAAATTCTTTGAACTTTTGTTTATCGTGGAAGGTTTTAATTTCATCTTCCATCCTGAAGCTTAATTGCGTTGGATACACAATTCTTGGTTGGAACCCATTTTCTTTCAATGTTTGAAATATGTTATTCCAGGATCTTCTAGCTTTCAGAGTCTGTGTTGAAAGATCAGCTGTTATCCTGATTGGTTTACTCTTAAATGTAATCGGCTTCCTTTCTCTTGTAGCTTTTAAAATTCTCTCCTTATTCTGTATGTTGGGCATCTTCATTATAATGTGTCTAGGTGTGGATCTCTTATGATTTTGCACATTCGGCATCTTGTAGGCTTTTAGGATTTGGGATTCTGTCTCATTCTTCAAGTCTGGGAAGTTTTCTCGTATTATTTCATTGAAGAATTTGCTCATTACTTTGGTTTGGACCTCTATACTTTCCTGTATCCCAAGGACTCTAAAGTTTGGTCTCTTTATGTTATCCCATATTTCTTGGATGTTCTTCTCATGGTTTCTTAACAGTATCGCTGAGCTGTCTATGTTCTTTTCAAGTTGAAATACTTTGTCTTCATTGTCTGAGGTTCTATCTTCTAAGTGTTCTACTCTGCTGGTAGTATTCTCGTTTGAGTTTTTAAGTTGGTTTTTTGCTTCCTGCATTTCTAGTATTTCTGTTTGTTTTTTATAACCTCTATCTCCTTGTATAGTTGATCTTTTGCTTCATGGATTTGTTTATTTTTGTCAAAGTGATCTTTCATTGTTTGATTTTGCTGTCTAATGTCTTCCTTGCGACTCCAGATCATCTGAAGCATGTATATCCTGAATTCTTTATCTGACATTACATCTGCTGCAGATATTCCCTCTTCTAAAGTTGAGTTGACCTGCATTGCTTGTGGTCATTTCTTTCCTTGTCTTTTCATACTGCTCGCGTTTCTTTCTGCTTGGTGAAACTGTCGTGTTATTGAATTTTACCCCTTTATATTTATATTGCTCTTGTATAGTTTCAAAGTCTCCCTTGCAGGCGCAGGCAGTGGCTGTGCTCCTCCTCCAATTGGGGTGATCTGTCTATCATACCAGCAGGCCGTTGGGTCCCTTCTCAGGGTTGCATGGTCTGCCTACCTTGTGGGCAATGGCTAGGCCCCTTCTCCAATAGGGGTGATCTGTCTACCATGTTGGCGGACCGCTGGGTCTGTTCTCCAGGTTGCAGGTCTTCCTACTTTGCAGGTGCAGGCGGCAGCTCTACCCCTCCTCCAATTGGGGTGATCTTTCAACTAGGCCGGTGGGCCACTGGGCCCCTTCTCCAGGATGCGTGGTCTGCCTAACTTGTGGACGGCAGCTGGGCCCTTCCTCCAATATGGGTGATGTGTCTACCACACTGGCAGGCTGCTGGGCCTCTTCTGCCGGTCTGTTGCAGGTCTGCCTACCTTTCAGGCATGGGCGGCGGCTCTGCCCATCCTCCAATTGGGGTGATGTGTCTACCGCATTCGCCGCCCTCATTGATGTCCTGCAAGTCAGAACTTTTGGCGCCCAACGACTGAGGCTCCAGCCTTTGACTGAGGGGGAACGCTGTCCTCTGGGGAGACTTGGCTAAGTGGAGCTCGCGATCATCTCGGCAGACACCACTGAGAGACAGGTCCAGGAGGAGAGTGGGGACAGCTCATGGTGAATGACCCACCATGGGACAAGCAGTCTCGTCACATGATTTGTTTTTGTCAGGCCTCAAGGAAGCCCTCAAGACACGGGGGGGCTCATGTTAAGAAAAAGGACTTAAAATTATTCTTTTCATACATAGGAGAATTGTGTCCATGGTTTCCCCTTGAAGGAACCATTGATGGTAAAAGATGGCTTAGAGTAGGAGACTGTTTAAAAGATTATTATGAATCCTTTGGCCCAGAAAATGTGCCTATTCCCACCTTTTCTTACTGGAACTTAAATAATGAAATTCTTAAAAGTTCACCCTTTGACAATGGTACTTTAAAACTTGTCACGATTGGGGAAGAGGCTATGCAAAAGACCTCTCCTCCCTCTCGTCCCCACTTGGCATGCCCTTCAGTTAGTATAGACATAGATCCTTCTCAGTCTCCCCAGGACCCTGGGTACATTCCTGGTCCCGCTCAAAATCCCACCCTAATGAATAAGGCTCCAAAGTTTGCCAACCACCTTTATCCAGTTTTAAATTCTGGAGACACATTGACCCCTGGGGAGGAGGCTACCTTGGAGAAGGAAGCAGCTCGCTACCATTCAGAAGACCCGCCACCTCTCAGGACCCTGCCACAGCCTATAGGACTTACATATCCACCTCCCCCCTATATCCATCCTGCTTTTTGTGCTCTGGCCCTTCAGGGGCCAACTGCCCCCTCAGATATTTTTTCCCCAGTTCCCTTACCTAACCTGGCTCCCTTGCGAGAGTCTCTCCAACATAGACTGGAACAGATCCAACTTTTAAAAGAATTAAGATCCCTTGACTTTGAGCTCCACTCATTAGCCTCAGGCACAGAGTCAACACGAGCTGGCCCAAGGCTGTCTAATACAAAGTCTAAGCCACGCCATTGGCCTGTTCTTGCCTTCCCAGTCACCCGCATTCAGACAGATAAGCCCGCCCAGACTGAGGACAAAGACTTAGAGGAGGATCAAGAGGAGGAAGCGGGGGAAATGGATCAAGGGGAGGAAGCGGAGGAAGGACAAGAGGAAGATCAAGACTCAGAGGATGAGGAGTTCACCCCTAGGCAGGAAGGAACCCAGAGTGTCTACAAAAAATTAAGCCTGCATTTTTTTGAAAAACTTAAAAAGGCTTGTGCTCACTATGGCCCCACCACGCCTTATACATTGGCCTTATTAGACAGCCACAGTGCACAATGGCTTACTCCTAATGATTGGAAATTTTTGGCCCAAGCTACCCTCAGTGCTGGAGACTTCCTTTTATGGAATGCAGATTTCAAATAGCACTGTTGGGAAACTGCTCAAAAAAATTTAAGTAAGTTGTCCTCTAAATCCTGGACTTATGTTAAGCTAGTGGGCAATGCTCCTTTTGACACTAACCCTAAACAGGCGCGTTTCCCTGCTGGGCTTTTGGTGCAGATTCAGAAGGCTGGCTTACAAGCTGGAGATGCCTCCCTCAAAAGGGCTCAGCTACCACTTCCCTGGCAAAAATTCGTCAAGGGCCTGACGAGCCTTATAGTGACTTTTTGTCCGGCTCAACCTAGCCACGGAACACCTACTTGGACCAAGCAAAAGCAAAAGCACATTTGTAAAACATCTTGCCTTTGAAAATGCCAACCTGGCATGTCAGGATGTTCTTCAACCACATAAGGATAAAGGGGAACTTTCTGACTTTATTAGACTCTATGCTGTGGTGGATGCAGCCCATGCCATGCGTCTTGCCATAGGTGCCACCTTTACCAAGGCCTTTTGCAATCCTGGCTCACGTACTTGCTTTACTTGTAAACAACCTGGCCATTTTGTACAAGAGTGTCCGACAGGCAAACAGAGCCTAGGGATAACATCTCCTTAAACTGGGGCTAAACTGCCCCCAGCCACCCTTTGCCCTAGATGTGGTAAAGGTCGTCACTGGGCCAATGAGTGTAGATGTAAGACAAATGCCCTTGGACAGCCTATTTCTTCCCACTTCTCAGGGAAACTCCCTTCAGGGCCAGCCCCTGGCCCCGAACTCCCCCAGGACAAACCTGGGGCAATAAGGTTTGTACCCTCCCAAACTCCCAACCTACCTCAAAATCCTCCTTCACAATTGCTTCCCTCCAACGAGCCACCCCAGGCAGTACAGGACTAGACCTCTGTGCTGCCACCGATACAATATTAGACTCCATGCAAGGGCCCCAGATAATACCCACTGGAATTATGGGTCCCCCTCCATCTCATATGTGTGCCCCTATTCTTGGAATAGCCTCTACTACCTTACAAGGTGTTCAGGTCTTCCCTGACATTATTGATAATGATTTCACTGGAGAAATAAAAATACTGGCCACAGCTATCAATGGAGTTGCGGCCATCCCACAGGAACAAGACTTGCATAATTAATACTCCTTCCCTTAGATTCAGGAGGCACTTCCACCACCCAAACCCTACCATGGGGGACTGCCTCCTTGGGCTCCTCTGATGTGTATTGAATTCAGCCCATTTCTCATAATAGACCCACCCTTACACTTCTTATTGAAGGAAAGGAATTCCAAGGAATCCTAGATACTGGTGCTGATGCCACAGTTATTTCTCAAAAACACTGGCCATCAAATTGGCCCCTCACCTCATCCGTGACTGACCTTAAAGCAATAGGACAGTCAAAAAATCCTCTGGTCAGCTCTAGGGCTCTTAGATGGACTGATAAGGAGGGTAATAAGGGAACTGTCACTCCTTTTGTTGTTCCTGACCTCCCTTAACCTATGGGGCAGAGATATTTTGAGTCAAATGGAAGTTATTCTTGCCAGTCCTAATTCCATGGTGACTCATCAAATGCTTGGTATGAATTTTGTCCCTGGTACAGGCCTTGGGAGACTGAGACAAGGACTGGTTGAGCCCATACAACCTATACAAAAAACAAATACATATGGACTTGGGTATTCAGATTTTTAGTGTCGGTCCCTGACCCTCCTGTACCCCATGCAGATAAGATTATTTGGGAGACTCAGACTCCTATGTGGGTGGATCAGTGGCCCCTTACCCAAGAAAAATTGGAGGCTCCCTCCATGTTAGTGCAGGAACAGCTGGCAGCCAGCCATGTAGAGCCCTCAACCTCACCATTGAATACTCCCATTTTTGTTATCAAGAAAAAAATCAGGCAAATGGCACCTTTTACAAGATTTGTGCACTGATAATAAAGTTATGTGCCCAATGGGAGCACTACAACCAGGCATTCCCACACCAGTGGCTATTCCCAAAACTATTGTAAAATGGTTATTGACTTAAAAGATTGCTTTTTTACCATTCCTTTACATCCTGAGGATAGACCCTATTTTGCCTTTAGTCTCCCTCACATTAATTTTCAGGGCCCTATGCAGAGATTTCAATGGAAGGTTCTTCCCCAAGGTATGGCCAACAGCCCTAGTCTTTGCCAAAAATATGTCGCTCAGGCAGTAGATCCTGTGAGAAAGTGATGGCCACAAATTTATATTTTACACTACATGGATGATTTGTTAATTGCAGCACCTAATACCCATGACCTTAATAATTGTTACTTGGACCTTTACAAAGCACTCACTACCTTGGTACTACAGATAGCTCCTGATAAGGTTCAAATACAGGACCCTTATACCTATTTGGGCCTTAAACTTCAAGATAATCAGATCCAAATTCCTAAAATACAACTATGTGTGGACCATCTTCACACCTTTAATGTTTTTCAAAAATTACTGGGGGATATTCAATGGCTAAGACCATATTTTAAATTACCCACTTGTGTACTTTTGCCCCTTAATGATATTTTGAGAGGCGATTCCCACCCCTCCTCCCCTCAAAAACTTACTTCCAAGGCACGAGAGGCATTAAACAAAATCACAGAAGCCATTGCCCAACAGTTTGTTACACAAATTTCTTATAACCTTCCTCTGGTTCTGGTTATTTTACACACTCCTCATACACACACAGGAATATTTTGGCAGCGGGATCCACATTTTAAAAATAAAGGCTGCCCCTTGCTTTGGGTCCATTTACCCACCACATCCTCCAAGGTTATTAATGTTTATCCTGCTCAGGTAGCTTCTATTATTATCAAAGGTCGCTTGCTTTCTCAACAACATTTTGGCAAAGACCCTGATAATATTTTAATTCCATACACTAAGGACCAAACCCAATTTTTACTACAGACAGGGGATGAATGGGGTATTTCCCTATCAAGCTTTTTGGGAACAATTGATAACCACCTCCCCAATGACCTCCTTTTACATTTTGCCCAATTACATCCATTTATTTTTCCCAAAATTACTCAAAATGCTCCTATTCCTCAAGCCCTTACTGTCTCTACAGATGGTTCCAGTAATGGCCGTGTGGCTTTGGTGTCAATAACCAGCCTACCACCTTTGATACTGTCTATCAGTCAGCACAGCTTGTGGAATTGTTTGCCATAACACAAGTTTTTATAACATTTTTTGATAAGCCTGTTAATATTTATACAGACAGTGCCTACATTGCTCACTCTGTGCCCCTGCTGGAGATTTCACCTGCCATTAAGGCTTCTTCCAATCAATGTGGCCTTTCTGTTTCACCAGCTTAAGCAGCTAATTCAGGCCAGACAACACCCAGTTTTTTTTTTTTTTTTTTGGACACATTAGGGCACACTCTGATCTTCCCGGCCCTCTAACACAAGGTAATGGCCAAGCTGATGCGGCAACTCATTCCATCTTTCCAATTTTTGTTGGCTCCGTTCAAAAGGCCACAGAGTTACACAATGTTCACCATCTAAATTCCCAGAGCCTTTGATTACTTTGCAAAATTACCAGGCAACAGGTGCGAGCAATAGTAAAAGCATGTCCTGCTTGCGCTGTCTCCCTCCCCATTCAACACTTGGGAGTTAACCCCCGAGGATTACTGCCCAATCAGGTTTGGCAAATGCATGTTACTCATTTTCCTGAATTTGGAAAAACCAAATATATACATGTTTCTATAGATACCTTCAGTGGCTTTATTTTTGCATCACCACATTCTGGAGAGGCTACCAAAGATGTCTTTTCTCATTTTGTTTCATCCTTTTCCATAATGGGTAAACCAATACATATTAAAACAGATAATGGCCCTGCATATACCAGTGCCAAGTTTAAACAGTTTTGTGTTACCTTGCAAATTTGTCATACTGCTGGAATTCCATACAACCCTCAGGGCCAAGGCATTGTGGAACGTGCCCACCTTACCTTAAAGACTTGGCTAACCTGCCTTAAGGCTTCCAACCTTGTATTTACCACTCCCAGGGATTGCCTTAACCATGCATTATTTGCCCTTAATTTTCTTACCCTAGACAGTGAAGGCCAGTCGGCAGCAGAAGACACTGGCATCCCTCGTCCAATTCTGTTTGCCCACCTGTTATGTGGCATGATCCCCTTACAAATAAATGGAAAGGCCCAGATCCTGTCCTCATCTGGGGATGAGGCTCAGCTTGTGTTTTGGACCAAGAGCAAGCAGCACCAAGATGGTTACCAGAACACCTGGTTAAACAGGTTAATGACTTACCTCAACCCAGGGATGGAGACCCTCCCCCTGATGACAAATTTTCCTCTTTTTCAGATGCAGCCAACAATCTGTGTGAGGATCCTGCTTAAGGCACTTCTGCTGAACAGGTTTGTACACGGACGCCTTGGCCCTCCACCTTCCAACATCATGGAGTACCTTTTAGGCTCCCCCTGTGAATGCAAGGGAAGATCTTGGACTCAGGCTCCCACTAGTTGGACCCAGACTGCTGACTGTGTGACTAAGGTGGCTTACTTCCATGCCGAGGTTGACCATAAACTCGGAGGAGTTCACCAGCCTAAATGGGTATGTGTCAACAAGCCAAAGATTATTCCCCCAAGTACAAGTAAATCTCTCCAAAATTGTTCTGCAACTTGCACGCATGCCCAGGCGATGCATGTCTCTTGTTATGCGTTGGCCTCAATTTGTGTTAACAAGCAGGGAGAAAAATTTTTTGAAGCCACCCTAACTAAAACTCGTGCAGCAGAGGGGACCACTATTCATTATACCCCCGTTCTCTTTGACCAGGGAAGAGAAGGCAAATTCATCAAGCTACAGTCAGCTGGATGCCAAGGCACTGTTGGCAAACCCTCCTGCTGGCCCATTAAGGCCTCTATGGGGGTCTCTGATGGTGGAGGACCCACTGATGCTGTCAAGCATCTTCAGATAATCAAACTTTTGAAACCCCAGATCCCTGAGCTCACATATCATCTCTTAATGCTGCCTAAATCCCAGCTCCCAGATTTAAATACCAGTACATTAGATATTTTGGAAACTACCTTCTCCTTGCTTAATAATTCCAACCCCACCCTTGCTGGTGATTGCTGGCTCTGCATGGCAACAGGGGCAATCATGCCTATGGCAGTTCCTATTAATTCTATCATAGACAATGATAATACATGTCAAACCGGATTTCCTTTTAAAGTACAGCCTATAGGCACTTTTACATTATGTCTTTTGGGCGTGATGCAGAATAATACCTATGATATTGATGTTGGAGTTACTTCCTTTGGAAATTGCTCAAGAGTACAAAATTATTCCTCACCCACCCCACCTCTTTGTCCCCCCAATGGCACAGTTTTTATGTGTGGAGGAAACTCGGCTTTCCCCAGGCTTCCAGAGAATTGGATCGGTGGCTGTGTTCTTGCCTTATTACTCCCTGATATAACTATTGTCCCAGGAGACGAACCTCTACCCATTCCTAGCATAGACATCTTAGTCAAAAGACACAGGCGGGAAATACAGGCCTTACCACTCCTTGCCAGCCTTGGAATAGCAGCTGCTGTGGGCACATGTACACCTGGCTTAGGCATGGCTATACACTCTTACCATTGCCTGTCTCAACAACTTATAAATGATGTACAAACTCTATCAGGAACCATTAAAGATTTACAGGACCAAATAGACTCCCTGGCAGAAGTGGTTTCCAAACAGACGAGGCTTAGATTTGCTGACAGCTAACCAGGGAGGTATTTGCTTGGCCCTAGGGGAATGATGCTGCTTTTATGCCAATAAATCAGGCATATTACACACTAAAATTAAGCAGCTTCAAGAAGATGTAGAAAAGAGATGAAGGGAACTATTTGAAAATCCCCTCTGGACCGGGCTTAATGCATTTCTACCCTACCTTCTTCCCCTATTAGGCCCTTTGTTGGGTTTACTTTTAATGGTGTGTATAGGACCCTGCATTATAAATAGGCAGGTCCAATTTTTTAAAGAACAGATTAATATTTTGGCCCCTAAGCCCATACAGGTCCACTATCACTGTCTAGAGATGGAAGACCACGCTGCCAACATTTAAAAGGATGTTCCACCCTTCTCACAGGCTTATTTCTTAAGTTTACATCCCCACAGATCTCTCTTTCTTATATAAAATTATAAGTAACAGCTCTGAACAACCATTTTCTGCCCTTGTTATAAGAGTTAAATTATCCCTCCTCCCATGGACCCCTCCACTTGCGGGAGGATGCACCCATGGAGTGAGGACGTTAGACCAAGATAACTGAGGGTGCAGGAAGGACTGCAGGAGGATGGATCCACGGATCCCAAAAACCAAGATCTCTGAGTGACATGCTCCGGGGCATGGCAGTTGGCGTGCTTCTCCCTCAAAACCGTCTCCTCCAAAAACATGCCAAGGCCACAAAATCTCCTAGTGAAGATGCTCGCTCAGATCAGGAGATATTCTAAGGCCTCCTAGAGGAACAGAGCCTCTATCACCCCCTAAAAAAATGGCCAATAAGGTAAGGTCAAATATTTTATATAAGAAAGGAGGAAATGTCAGGGGCTAGAAGGAAATTCTCCTTCAAAGAATAGCCTGACATTTACAAGAAACAGCCTCCTGGGAGACATCCTGCATGAGAGACAACCTGTGGCCATCTATCTTCCTGAAACATCCTGCAGTTATCTCGCCTTGTGCAGACATCCTGCCGCTGGAAGTTTTACAACCTACATCCAGGAACTGCTGATAAGAGAGCTTCCCCATCCCCAGCATATAAATACCTCTGTGTGAACAATAAAAATTTGCAGCTTGATCAGAACTCTTGTCTTGCTGTCACCCCTCGTGTCTCTTGTCCCTTCATTCCTAGCTGCCTAGGTTCGCAGCCATCGTTGATGTCCTGCCGGTTGGGACACTTGACCCTAATAATACCCCTAGCTCTAAACTTGACGGTAACCCAACACCTAACCCTTAGCCTAGACGTAGCCATAAGCCTAACTCTAAAACTATCTTTAAACATAATTCTGGACCTGAAATTTGCCCTAGCCCTAATCCTAGTCCTAACCCTAAAAACACACCTAACCCTCATCCTAGCCCTAAACCTAGCCTTAATGATAACCCTAACCCTAACACTACACCTAACCCTAATTCTAACAGTCACCATACATCTAAAACTAACTATAATGTCATCCCTTACCCTAAATTTAAACCTAACCCTAACCCTAACCCTAGGCTTAAGCTAAACCCAAAACCTAGCACTAATCCTAGCCCTAATTTAGCTCTATTTCTAATCCTATCCTAACCCTAGCTCTAAGACTAACTCTAATTCTTGCCCTAGCACTAGCCCTATCCCTAGTTCTATCTCTACCCGCTACCATAAACCTAAAACTAGCCCTAACACTTGCCTTAAAGTTAGTCCCAGCCCAAACCCTAACTATAAATCTAACCCTAAACCTAAGCCTAAGCCTAACACTAACACTAGCCCTAACCCTAATGATAATCAAAACTATCCCTAACCCTAATCCTAGCAGTAAACCAAAACCGAGCAATAGACCTAACCCTAAACCTTAACTTAAACCAAATAATAACACTTCACCTACACCTAAACCTAGCCCTAATTCGAGTCCTAAGTCTCACCTTAAAACTAATCCTGACACACTCACCCTAGTTCTAAACACTGCCCTAAACTCAAACTGAACACTAACATTAACAATAGCCCTAATTCGACTCTTAATGCTAACCCTAAAACTAATACTGACCATGACTCCTATCCTAACAAGAACCATAGCTATAAATATCACCCTAATAGTAAACCTAACACTAGCACTCAAACTACCCCTAACCCTAACACTAAAACTAACCCTAATGGTAACCCTAGTTCGAACATTAGCCGTTACCCTAAACCTAACACAAAAACTAGCACTAAACCGAGCCCTAAACCTACTTTAACTCTAATTCTAACCCTAACCATAGCCTTAACCCTAGATCTAAATCAATCCCTTTCCTAAGTGAAAACTTAAATCTAAGAGTAAACCTAGTCCTTAGACTAATTAAAACCCTATCCCTATTAATACTCCTAACCCTAGCCTTCATTTTAGCTCCAACACTATCCCCAACCCTAATCCTAACCCTGACCTTATTCTGACCCTAACACTAAACCTAGGTCTAACCCTAACCCCAACCCTAACGCAAAATTTACCATAATCCTATCCCTAGACTTAACTCTGAACCTAACTCTCAGCCTAGTCCTAGCCATAGCTCAGAACCTAACCCTGACACTAAACATAACCCTAAACCTAATTCTAGTTCTAACCCTCACCTTAACACTAACACAAGACCTAATCCTAACCATAACCCTAGCCCTAAACTTAACTCAAAATGTATCCATTACCCTAAACATAACCCTTACCATAACACTAACCCTAGGCTTAACCCTAAACCTATCACTTTCCCCAAACCTATCAATTACCCTAAACCTAACCCTATCATTATGCTAACCCTAACTCTAATGTTAATCCGAGCCCTAAACCTAAACTCAAACCTAAACCAAATCCTAACCCTGACCCCGACCCTAATAATTCCCCTAGCTATAAACCTGACTCTTACCCTACCTAACCCTTACACTAGACTTAGCCATGAACCTAACCCTAAAACTATTCCTAACCTTAACCCTAGATGTGATGTTAACCCTAGCCATAATCCTAGCCCTAACCCTTACACAAACCCTAGCCCTTATCCTAGCCCTAAACATAGCCTTAATTTTATCCCTAACCAAAACTCTAGGCCTGACCCTAACACTAATCCTAGCCCTAATCTTAGCCTTAATTTAGCCCTATCCCTAACCATAACCCTAACCCTAGCCCAAAGACTAACTCTAACTCTCACCCTAACCCTAACTCTAGTTCTAACCCTATCCCTTACTAGAACACTAATCCTAGCCCTAACCCTTGGTCTAAACCTAGCCCTATTCATAGCCCTGGCCATAGCCCTAAATCTAAACCTAACACTAAATCTAACCCTAATCCTAAGCCTAAACCTAAACCTTACACTAGCCCTAAAGCTAACGTTAATCCTAAAACTAGCCCTAACTCTAGCCCTAGCCCTAAAAAACACTGAGCCATAGCCATAACCCTAAATCTTAACCTAAACCAAACCTAACTCTACCCCTAGCCATAACCATATCCTTAATTCTAGTCCTAACCCTAATCAAAAAAATAACCCTGACCTTGACTCTTACCCTAATGCTAACCATGGCTCTAAACATCATCATCATCATAAACCTCAACCTAACACTAGACCTAGCCCTAACCCTAGCCCTATAAGTACCGCTAATCATAACCCTACTTCATACATTTGTCGTAGCCTTAACCCTAGCCCTAACCTAACCTAAAACCTAGCTTAAACTGAGTCCTAAACCTAGCTTTAACCCTAAACTTAAACCTAACCCTAACCCAAAACTAGCCCTAATCCTATACATAACCCTAGCTCTAACTTTAGGTCTAAACCTATCCATTACACTATCAATAACCCTAAACCTTAAGCTAACCCTAAGCCTAATCCTAACCCTATCCATTACACTAAACCAAATCTAAACCCTAAAACTAACCCTGTCATTACACTAAACCAAAACTCTAACCTAACCCAAACCCTAACCCTGACCCTGACCCTAAAAATAATTCTACATATAAACCTGAATCTTATCTCAAACCTAATCCTTACACTGGACCAAGTCACAAACCTAACACTAAATCTAGCCCTAACTATAACCCTCGACCTGAAATTAGCCCTAGCCCTAATACTATCCCTAACCCTAACACAAACCCTAAACCTCATCCTAGCCATAAACCTAGCCTTAATCATAACCCTAACACTAACTAAGCCCTAACCCTAATACTAACCCTTGCCATAGCCCTAAACCTAGCCAAAAGCACATCCCTTACCCTAAACGTAACCCTAACTCTAACCCTAACCCTTTTTGTCACAATTGCCCTATCCTTATCCCTAGCTTTAACACTAGAAACCGAACTTTAAATCTAACCCTAACTCGATGTGTAAGCCTAAAACTAGCCCTAAACCTGATGCTAATTCTAAAACTAGCTCTAACCCTAGCCCTAACACTAACCATAGCTGTAATTTAGCCCTATCCCTAACCCTAACCCTAACCCTAACCCTAGACCTAAGAATAACACTAACTCTCACATTGGCCCTATCACTCATTCTAATCCTATACCTTTCCATAAAATTAACCCTATCCCAAATCCTAGTCCTAATTCTTGCCCTATCTTTAGCCCCAACACTAACCTTACATAAAAACCTAACTCTAAATTTAACCCTAAACCAAAGCCTAAGCCTAAATCTAAGACTAGCCCTAACCCTAACACAAATCCTAAAAAATTCACTAACCCTAACCCTAGCCCTAAAACCAAACTGAGTCAAAGCTCTAACCCTAATCCTTAACGTAAACCAAGCCCTAACCCTACACCTAGCCCTAAACCCAGCCCTAATTAGAGTTTTAAGCCAAACCTAAAACTAACCCTGAACCTTACTCTGGCCATAACACTAACCTGAGGTCTAAACATCACCCTAACCTTAAACTTAAACCTAACAGTAAACCCAGCTCTAAAACACTAAAATTAGCAGTACTCATAACCTTAGTACTTACACTAACTTAACCCCAAACCTAGCCCTAAACATAACCGTAACCTAGCCCTAAACTGATTTCTAACTCTATCCATTACCATAACCCTAACCCTAACCCTAATGCTAATTCATGCCCTAACTTTAAATTTTAATATACCCCAAATCCTATCCCAGAACTAGACCCTAATAATATCCCTAGCTCTAAACCTGATTCTAACCCTAAACCTAACCCTTACACTAGACGTACCCATAATCCTAATCCTAAAACTATCTTTAACCATAATTCTGGACCTGAAATTAGCCCTAGCACTAATCCTAGCCCTAACTCAAAAAAACAAAACAAAACAAAACAAAACCCTAGCCCTCGTCCTAGCCCTAAACCTAGGCTTAATCCTAACCCTAACCCTAACCACTGCCCTAACCCTAATTATAACCCTCACCCTACCTCTAAACCTAGCTATAAAGCCATCCCTTACCCCAAACTTTTCCCTAACTCTAAACCTAAACTCTAATTCTAACTCCTAACCCTAATCCTAACGCTAAACAATAACTTAAACCAAACCCTAACACTACTACTAGACCTAGCCCTAGCCCTAGTTCGAGCCCTAACCCTAAGCTGAAAAACAACTCTGACCCTGACTCATATCCTAACACTCACCCTAGCTCTAAACACCGCTCTCATCTTAAACTAAACCTTAACAGTAACCCTAGCCCTAATTCATGTCCTAACTCTAACCCTAAAACTAAGCCTGACCCAGATTCCTATCCTAACACGAACCCTAGCTGTAAATATCACCCTAACCTTAAACCTAACCCTAACACTAAACGTAACCCATATGCTAATACTAAAACTAACCCCAATGGTAACCCTAGTTCTTACATTAGCCATTGCCCTCACCCTAGCCCTAAACCTAACACAAAACTTAGGCCTAATCCAAGCCCTAAACATAACTTTAACCCTAACTCTAACCATAACCATAGCCCTAACCCTAGCTCTAAACCAATCCCTTACCCTAAGCAAAACCTCAAACCTAAGGGTAACCATAGACCTATCACTAATCCTTAGGCTAACCAAAACACTAACCATATTAATAGCCCTTACCCTTGTCCTCATTCTAGATCTAACCATATCCAAAACTCTAACACTAACTCTGACCCTTTTACTGACCCTACCACTAATCCTAGGTCTAATTGTAACTGTAACCCTAATGCAAAACCTACCATAATATTATCCCTAGACCTAATCCTGAACCTAATTCTCAGCCTAGCCCTAACCATAGCTCAGAACCTAACCCTTACACTAAACATAACCTTAACCTAAACCTTGTTCAAACTCTCACCCTAACTCTTCATCAAGACCTAATCCTAAAAATAACCCTAGCTCTAACCTTAAGTCTAACTGTATCATTACCCTAAACATAAACCATACCCTAATGCTAACCCTAGGCCTAACCCTAAACATATCACTATCCTCAAACTTCTCAATCATCCTAAACCTACCCTGAACCCTAGACCTAATCCAATCATTACCCTAACCATAACCATAATGCTAATTTGAGCCCTAACCCTAAAATCAAACCTAAATCAAACCCCCACACTGATACTGACCCTAATAATTCCCCTAGCTCTAACCCTCACTCTTACCCTATACCTAACCCTTACACTAGACCTAGCCATAAAACTAACCCTAAAACTATTCCTAAGCATAAGCCAGAGCTGATATTAGCTGTAGCCATGATACTAGCCCTAACCCTAACACAAACCCTAGCCCTTATCCTAGCCCTAAACATAGCCTTAATAATAACCCTTACCATAACCCTAGACCTAACTTTAGTGTTAGATTAG
The DNA here is from genome assembly GCF_021218885.2 of Marmota monax. Classification (NCBI taxonomy): domain Eukaryota; kingdom Metazoa; phylum Chordata; class Mammalia; order Rodentia; family Sciuridae; genus Marmota; species Marmota monax. Next base: position 77,195 of record NW_026695181.1, on the reverse strand, counting down.
GGTAAAGATAGTGTTAGGTTTAGGTTTCAGGTTAGGTTTTAGGTTTCACTAACCCTAGCCCTAATCTTAGACCTAATTTAGCCCTATATATAACCTTAACCCTAACTGTAGCTCAAAGACTAACTCTAGCTCTCACCTTAGTCCTAACACTAGCTATAACCCTATACTTTACTGGAACCCTAATCCTAGCCCAAACTATAGATCTAATACTAGCCCTATTCATCTAACCCTAATTCTAAATCTAACCCTCACCCTTAGCCTAAACATAAACCTAACCCTAGAACTAACCCTAAGGCTAATCCTAAAACTAGCACTAACCCTAGCCCTAAAATAAAACCAAGCCATAGACCTAACCCTAACCCTTAATATAAACTAAGCCCTAACCCTACACTTAGCCATAACTCTAGCCCTAATTCGAGTTTTAAGACAAACCCTAAAACTAACCCTGACTCTGACTCTGACCTTAACACTAACCCTAGCTCTAAACATCACCTAACCCTATACCTAAACCTAACAATAGACCTAGCCCTAACCCTAACCCTAAAATTAGCCCTGATCACAACCCTGGTACTTACATTAGTTGTTACCCTAAACCTAGCCTTAACTTAACCAAAAACCTAGCCTTATTCCGAGCACTATCCCTAGATTTACCCGTAGCCCTTACCCTATCACTAATCGTAACTATAATCCTAGCCATAACCCTAGATTTAACCCTAACCCTAACCCTAAGCCTAACCCTATCAATAATCATAACAATAACCATAGCCATACCCCTATTTCTATCCATATCCATTACCCTAATCATAACCTTAACCCTAATGCTAAACCTGGGCTTAAACCTAACCGTATCCCTAATCCTAACCCTATCCATTACCCTAAACCTAACCTGAAACCTAAACCTAACACTATTTTTACCCTAATCCTAACTCTAATGCTAATTTGAGCCTTACCATTAAGCATTAACCTATACAAAACATTAATTGTGACCCTGACCCTATTAGTACCCTTAGCTCTAAATGTGACCTTAACCCAAAACCTAACCCTTACAGTAGACATATCCATAAATGTAACCCTAAAACTATTTTTAACCATAACACTGGACCCGAAATTATCCCTATCCATAATCCTAGCCCTAAACCTAGGCTTAATTTTAACCTGAACCATAACCCGAGCTCTAACCTTAATTCTATTCCTCACCCTAGGCCTAAACCTACCTATAACCTCATCCTGTACCCTAAACCTAACCCTAACCCTCACCCTAAACCTAGGCCTAACACAAAGCCTAGTGCTAATCATAGCCTTTATTTAATCGTATCCTAACCCTAAACATAGCCATAAGACTAACTCTAACTCTTGCCCTGGCCCTAGCCCTAGTTCTATCCTTAGCCTTAATCCTAATCCTAGATCTAAGCCTAAATATAAATCTAAACCTAACTCTAAATTTAACTGTAACAGTAAGCCTAAACCAAACCCTAACACTACCTCTAACCATAATGCTAATCCTAAAACATGCCTTATCCTTAGCCCTAGCCATAAACCATAACCAAGCCATAGCCCTAATCCTATCCCTTAACCTAAATCAAACCCAAAACCTACAACTACCCATAAAACTAACTAAAACTAACCCTGACCCTGACAATGACCCTAACACTATTCCTAGCTCTAAACATCACCCTAATATTAAATTAACCCTAACACTATATCTAGCCTTAAACTAATCCTAAACCTAGCCTTAATCATAACCCTAGTTCATACATTAGTCATTGTCCTAACCATAGCCCTAAACCTACACAAATTCTACACCTAATCCGAGCCCTAACCCTAGCTTTACACTAATACTAGGCCTAACCTTAACCCTAAGACTAGCCCTAACCCTAACTCTAACTCTATTCCTTACACTAAGCCAAACCCTAACCCAAATCCTAATCCTAGTCCTAATCCTAATCCTTAGCCTAATTTAAACTCTAACCATAATACTAGTCTTAACCTTAGCCCTCATTCTACCTCCAATCCTAACCCTGACCCTCATTAGACCCTAACAGTAACCCTAGGTCTAAACCTGACCCTAACCCTAAACCAAACCCTAACACTAGCCCTACTGGTTACCCTATACTTATACCTAAGCCTAATACTAGATCTAGACCCAAATCTAATCCTAAATATAGCTATAACTCTAGCCCTCAATCTAAACAAAAACCTAGCACTAGCCCTAACAATAACCCTTAACCTAAACTGAACACTCATCCTATCCCTAGACCTAAACCTTGTCCTAATTGTGCATCTAACCCTAACCCTAACCATATCCGAAAAAATGACCTTGATTCTAACACTGAAACTAGCTTTAAACCTGACACTAACCCCAAACCTAGACCTAACACTAGACCTAGCCATAACCCTAACCCTAAAACTAGCCCTAAACATAACCCTAGCTGTTACATTATCCATAGTCCTAACCTTAGCCCTAAACCTAACACAAAACCTAGGCCTAATCCTAGGCCTAAACTTAGCTCTAAGCATAACCCTCAGCGTAACCCTAGCCCTAAACCTAGCCATAATCTATGCCTCGCCTTAGACCTAACCCTAGCTCAAAGCCTAATCTTTACACTAAACATAACCCTAGCTCTATCCTAAACCTTAACCCTAACCCTAGCCCTAATCCTAACATTAAACCTAGCCTGAAATTTATCTCTAAACATATCCATTACCCTAACCCTAACCCTAACCCTAATTAAAATCCTATCCCTAACCCTAAACGTAACTCTAACCATAAAGATAAACCTAGACCTAAATCTAAACCTAAACCTCACCCTGGCCCTAACACTAGCTCAAACACTAACCCTTACCCTAACATATCCATAACCCTAGACCTAAACCTAACACTTACCCTAACCCTAAAACTTACCACAAATCACACCGCAGCCTTATCCCTATACATAGCCCTAATCCTAGACTTAATCCAAACCATAACCTAGGCCTAATCCTAGCTCTAAACCTATCCATTACACTAAACATAACCCTAACCCTAATGCTAAACGTAACCTGATCGCTAAACCTAACCCATCCATTACCATAAACCTTAACTGAAACCTAAACTAAACCCTATTCTTTATGCTACCCCTAAACCTAACACTAATGCTAATTCGAGCTCTAATCTTAAACCTTTATCTAAACCAAACGCTAACCCTTATCCTGACCCTGACCCTAATAATAACCCTAGCCCTAAAGCTGACCTTTAATCTAAACCTAACTCTTACACTAGACCTAGCCATAACCTAACCCTAAAACTATCCTTAACATTAACCCTAGACCTGATATTAGCCCTAGACCTGGTCCTAGCCATAACACTAAGAGAAACCCTAGACCTTAACCTAGCCCTAAACCTAGCCTTAATCCTAAAAGAAGCCTAACCCTAGGCCTAATCCTAATTCTAACCCTCACCCTAGTCCTAAAGCTAGCTATAACCCCACTCATTCCCCTAAACTTAACCTTAACTCTAATGCTAACCATAACTCTAGCTCAACCCTTGGTTTAACCCTGATACTAACCCTAGCTTTAGTACTAGCCCTAAACCTAACGCTAACCCTAGCCCTAATCCTAGCCTTAATTTAGCCCTCACCATAGCCCTAACCGTAACCCTAACCCTAAGACTACTACTGTGACTATCTAATTTTCACCCTTGCCGTATCACTAGTTCTATTCATATTCGTTACCATAACCCTAACCTTCAACCTAACCCTAGCCCTAGCCTTAGCCCTAATCCTAGATCTAACCCTAACTCAAAATTTAACCCTAAGTCTAAGTCTATACCTCAACCTAACACTAGCCCTAACCCTGTTGCTAATACATAATCTAGCTGTAACTGTAGCCCTAATCCTAAAACAAAACCAACCTATATCCCTAACCTTTAACCTAAACCAAAGCCTAACCATACGCCTAGTACTAACTTCAGCCCTATTTCAAATTCTAACCCTTACCCTAAAACTATCCCTGACTCTGACACTGACTCTAACAATAACCCTTTCTCTAAACATCACCCGAACCCTACACCTAACCGTAACACTAGCCCTAGCCCTAATTCTAACCCTAAAACTATCACTAATTGCAACACTAGTTTATACGTTAGCCATAGCCCTAACCTAGCCCTAACCAAAGCCCAAATTAAGCCCTAATCCGAGGCTTAACTCTAGTTATAATCCTAACACTAAACCTAACCCTAAACCAGAATCTAGCCCTAAAGCTTACCCTAACAGTAGCCAGAATTCTAACCATAATCCAAGCTGTATCACTAGCTCTAACCTTATTCATTACCCTAAACATAGCCATAACTCTAATGATAACCCTAGGCCTAACCCTAAACTTATCCCTAACCCTATCCTATTTCATTAACCTAAACGTAACCTGACCCTTAAAGCTAACCCTATCATTACCCTAACCCTAAACATAATGCTAATTCAAGCCCTAACCCTAAAACTTAACCTAACCCAAACCCTAACTCTGACCTTTCCCATGTAAAATGACTAGCTTTAACCCTGACCCTACCGCTAATCCTTATACTAGACCTAGCCATAAACCTTCCCCTAAAACTAACCCTAACTATAACCCCAGACCTGACATTTGCCCTAGCCATAATTCTAGCCCTAAATTTAACACAAACCCAGTCCATAACCCTAACCCTAACCCTAGCCCTAATCCTATCCATAACCCTAGCCCTAAATTTAGCTCTAGCCCCATCAATTACACTAAACATAACCCTAATTATAATGCTAACCCAGGTCTAAATCTAAACCTATGCCTAACTGTAACCCTATCCATTATGCTAAATCTAACCTGAACCCTAAACCAACCCTATCATTACCCTAACCAAAACCCTAATGCTAATTTGATCCCTAAACCTAAACCCTAACCTAAACAAAACACTAAACCTGACTCTGACCCTAATAATTCCCCTAGCTCAAATGTGACCCTTACCCTAAACCTAACACTTACACTAAACATAGCTATAAACCTAACCCTAAAACTATCTCTAACCATAACTCTAGATCTGACATTCGCCCTAACACTAATCCTAGCCCTAAATCTAACACAAAACCTAGCCCTCATCGTAGCCCTAAATCCAGCCTTAATCATAACTCTAATGAACCCCTAGCCCTAACCTTAATTCTAACCTTCACCCTAGCCCTATCCCTAGCTCTAACCCCATCGCTTACACTAAACCTAAACCTAAGCCTAAAACTAACACTAGGCCTAACATAGCCATAAACCTAGCCCTACTACTAGCCCTAATTAAGCCTTATACCTAACCAAACACTAAGCTTAGCCATAAGACTAACTCTCACTCTCACCCTAGCCCTATTCCTAGTTCAAACCTATCCCTTACCATAACCCTAATCCTAGTCATAAACCAAGACCTAACGGTAGCCCTATCCTTAGCCCTAGACCTAACCCTAGATTTAATCCTAAATCTAAATCTAACTTTAATCCTAAGCCTAAACCTAAACCTAACACTAGCCTTAAACCTAATGCTAAGCCTAAAACTAGCACTAACCATAGCCCTAGCCCTAAAACAAAACTGAGCCATAGCCCTAACTTTAAAACTTCACCTAAACCAAAACCTAACCCTACACTTATCCCTAACCCTAGCCCTAATTCGAGTCCAAACCCTAATCCTGAAACTACTCTGACCTTGAATTTGACCCTAACACAAACAGAACTCTAAACGTTATACCTAACCCTACCATTAGACCTAGTCCTAACCCTAATCCTATAACTAGCCCAAATCGTAATCCTAGTCCATACATTGGCCATAACTCTAAAATTAGTTCTAACTCTAACCAAAACCTAGCCTTAACACAAGACCTAATCTTAGCTTTAACCCTAAACCTAAACCGAACACTAGCCCTAATCCTAACCCTAAACATAGCCCTAATCCTAGCTCTAATCCTATCCTTTACCCTATGCTAACCCTAACCATAATGCTAACCTTAGGCCTAACCCTAATCCTAAGCCTAACCCAAACCCTCACCCTGTTACTAGTCCTAGCCCTAGCCCTCATTATAGCTCTAACCATTACCCAAACCATAAAATTAAACCTGACACTTATTTTGACTCTAACGGTAACCGTATTTTTAAACCTGACCCTAACCATAAACTGAACCATAACACTAGAAGTAGCAATAAATCTATACCTAAACCTAACCCTAACACTAGCCATAGACCTAAACCTAATCCTAACTGTAGCCATATCTTTAGCCCTAGACCTAATGATAAAAACCTAGCCCTAGACCTAATGATAAACCTTAACCTAACACAAACACTAACGCTACCCCTAGACTTAACTCTACTGATAATTCTGGGTTTAAACCTAACCCTAACTATAACCTGAACACTGACCCTGACCCTAAAACTAACCCTAGCTCTAAACATCACGCTAACAGTAACCCTAAACCTAACACTTGACCAAGCCGAAACACTTACCCAAAAAGTAGCCCTAATCGTAACCCTGGTTTATACATTAATGGTAGGCTTAACACTAGACCCAACCTAACCCAAAACCTGGCCCTAAACTGAGTGCTAACCCTAAAAATAGCTCTAATTCATACCCTAACACTAGATCTAACACTAGCTTTTACCCTACCATTACCTTAAGCTAAACCCTACAACTAATGCTAACCCTAGTCCTAAACTAATCCAGAGCCTAACCCAAACCCTAACTCTATTACTAGTCCTAACCCTAACCTTCATTCTAGCTCTAACCCTAACTCAAACTCAAACCCTAACCCTGACACTTATTCTAACTCTAACACTAACTGCATGTATAAACCTGACCCTAACCTGAAACTGAACCCTAACATTAGCCCTAACAGTAATCATATAATTAAACCTAAACCTAACACTAGCCCTAGACTTAAACCAAATCCTAAATCTAGCCATATCTCTAGCCCTAGTCCTGAACAACAACCTAGCCCTAGCCCTAACAATAACCCTTAACCTAACCCAATCACTAACCCTCCCTCTAGACCTAACCCTAGTCCTAATTCTGGCACTAAACCCAACACTAACTCTAACCTGAACACTGGCCCTGACCCTAACATAATCCTAGCTCCAAAGCTCACCCTAAACCAAAACCTAATCCTAACACTAGACCTGGCCAAAACTTGAACCCTCTAACAAACCCTAATCATAACCCTACCTCTTACATTACCCATGGTCCTAACCCTAGGCCTAAATTAACACAAAACCTAGACCTAATTTTAGGCCTGAACATAGACCTATGTGTAACCCTAAACCTAACCGTAGCCCTAACCCTAACCCTAAGCCTCACTTTAGACCTAAGCCTAACTTTTACCCTTAACATAACCCAAGTCCTATCCCAAACCCTAACCTAACACTAGCCCTAAACCTAAACTTAACCATAGCCCTAACCATAGCTCTAATTATATCCACTACCCTAAGTCTAGCCCTATCCTAGCCATAACCCTAGCCCTAACCCTAGTTCTAATTCTATCCATTACCCTAACTATAATCCTAACCCTAATACTAACCCTAGGCTTAACCCTAAGCCTATTGCAATCCCTAAACCTATCCATTGCCCTAAAATTAACCTGAACCCTAATCCTAACCCTATTCATTACCCTAACCCTAACTCTAACACTAATGCTAATTCAAGCCCTAAACCTAAACCTTAACCTAAATTAAAAAGTGACACTAATAATACACATAGCTATAAACTTGACCCTTACCCTAAATCTAACCCTTACACTAGACCTAATCATAAACATAAACTGCAACCTATCTCTAACTGTAACCCTATACCTGACATTAGCCCTATCCCTAATCCTAGCCCTAACACTAACATGAACACTAGCTCTCATCCTAGCCCAAAACCTAGCCTTAATCATAACCTTAACCCTAATTCTAAGCATTTCCCTTTCTCTAAACCTAGTTATAACCCCATTGCTTATCCTAAAACTAACCCAAACCTAACCCTAATCCTAAACCTAACCCTAATCCTAGCTTTAAGACTAACTATAATTCTCGCCCTAGCCCTAGCCCTAATTCTAACCCTATCACTTACCGTAACCTTATTCCTAGACATAGCATATAATAACCCTGGCCCTAACCTTACACCTTGCCCTAACCCCAGATCTAAACATGACTCTTAATCTGACCCTAATTCTACAACTATACTTAAACCTATCACTAGTCCTAACCATAATGCTAATCCTAAAACTAGCCCTAACCAAAGGCTTAGCCCTAAAACAAAACTGAGCCATAACACTAACCTTAACTTTTACCTAAACCAAACCCTAACCTTATATCTAGCCCTAGCCCTAAGCCTAGCCTTGAGTCCTAATCTTAACCTTAAAACTACCCCTAAAACTTTCTAAGACATTAACACTATCCCTACCTCTAAACATCACCCTAAACCTAAAGCTTAACCTAACAATAGACATGGTGCTAACCCTAATTCTAAAACTAGTTCTAATCATAAACTTAGATCATACATTAGCCATAACCTTAAACCTACTGCTAACCCAAACCTAGACCAAATCTGATACCTAACCCTAGCTTTCACCCTAACCCTAACCCTAACACTATCCCTAACCCTAACCCGAACCCTAGCTCTAACCCTAGTTCTAACCTTATACTGTACCCTAGCCAAACTCCAACCCTAATGCTAACACTAGTCCTAAAACTAATCCTTAGTCTAACCCAAACCCTAACCGTATTACCATTCCTAACTCTAGCCCTCATTCTTGTTATAACCATAATCCAAATTCTAACCCTAACTCTGACCCTTATTCTGACCCTGAACCTAAACCAAACCGTAACACTAGCCCTACCCATAACCTTATATCTAAACCTAACCCTAACACTAGCCCTAGATTAAACTTAATCCTAAATATAGCCATATCTTTAACTAAGTCTTAAACAAAAAAACTAGCCCTAGCTCTAATGATAAGCATTAACCTAAGCCAAACACTAACCTTACCTTTAGACCTAACCAATCCTAATTCTGGCTCTAGCCATAACCCTAACCATAATCTAAACACAGACCCTGAAACTAACAATAACCCTAGCTATAAAACTGACCCTAACAGAAACCTAAACCTAACATTACATTACCATAGCACTAAAACTAGCTCTAAACCTAACACAAAACCTAACCCTAATCCTAGGCCTAAATCTAGCCTAAAGCATAACCCTAACCCTAACCTAACCTTATCCCTTACTCTAAGTTTAACCCTCACGCTAATCCTAACCCTCGCCTTAGACCTAACCATAGATAAAACCAAAAACCGAACCCTAAACGTAACCCTAGCCCTATGCCTAAACCTAATCCTAATCCTAGCCCTAATCATAATGTTAACACTAGCCCTAATACTATCTCTTTAATTATTCATTACCCTAAACCGAACCTTAACCCTAATGATAACCCTAGCTCTAATCCTAATTGTAAACCTAATTCTAGACCTAACCCTAAACCTAACCCTCATCGTAGTCTTAACCCTAGATAAAACCCTAATCCTTACTTTAACACAAACCCTAGCCCAAACCCTAACACTAACCCTAAACCTAAAACTACCTCTACACCTAACCTGACATCTAACCCTATCCATTAACATACCTCTAAAGATAACCTTAGCCCTAACCCTAACACTAAACCTAAACTTAACTGTAAATCTAACCTTAGACATAATCCTAAACATAACCTTCACCCTAGAACTAAACCTAGCTCAAAACCTAATCTGTACACTAAACCTAACCCAAAACCTAATTCTAGCCTAGCCCTAACCCTAACTCTAGGCCTAACCCTATTCAAAACCCTAGCCCTAACCATAGCTCTAATGCTATTCATTACCCTAACAATAACCCTAACCCAAATGCTAACCCTAGGCCTAACCCTAACCCTATCACTAACCCTAACCCTAAAAATTACCCTAATCTTAACCTGAATCCTAAACCTAAACCAATTTAAAAACCTAACCCTAATTCTAACCCTAACACTAATTTGAGCCCTAAACCTAATAATTAACCTAACCCAAACCCGAAACCTGACTCTGACCCTAAAAATACACCTTTCTCTTAACCTGGGCCTTACTCTAAACCTAACATTAGACTTAGCCATGAACCTAACCCTATAACTATTCCTAGCCATAACCCTATACCTGACTTTATCCCTATCCCTAAAACTTGTCCTAACCCTAACACAAACCCTAGCCCTCATCATAACCCCAAATGTAGCCTTAATTCTAACACAAACCTAACCCTAGACCTAAACCTAATTCTAATCATCGCCCTAGCCTTCCTTAAACCTAGCTATAACCCCATCCCTTCCCCTAAACCTAATCCTAAACCTAATCTTAAATATAGCCCTAACACTAGGCCTAACCCTAACACCAATACTAGACATATTCCTCGCCCTAAACTTAACACTAACCCTAGCCTTAAGACTAACTATCACCCTATATCTATTTCTAGTTCTAACCCTATCCCTTACCAGAACCCAAACACTAGACCTAACCTTAGCCCTAACCCTAGCCATAGCCCGAACCCTAGAATTAACCATAACTCTAAGTGTACCCCTAAGCCTATACTCACCATATCACTAGCAATAACACTAACATTAATTGTAAAACTACCCTTAACTTTATTCTTAGCCCTAAAACATAAGAAGCCATAGCAATAACCCTAAACCTTAACCTAAACCAAATCCTAACCATTTATCTAGACCTAAGCCTACCCCTAATTAAAAGTCCTATCCCCAACCCTAAAACTAACCCTGACACTGGCTCTGAATCTAACACTAACCTTAGCTCTAAATATCACCCTGAACTTAAACCTAACCATAAAACTAGACTTAACCCTAACTGTAACCCTAAAATTAGCCTTAATCATAACCCTAGTTCTTACATTAGCTGTACCCCTAACATTAGCCCTAATGTTACCCAAAATCTAGCCCTAATGCGAGCCCCAACCCTAGCTTTAACCCTAACTCTAAACCTAAACCAAGTCCTAACCCTTACCTGAAACCTAACCCTAACTTTAACCCTTGCAATAACCCTAAACCGAACACTAACCCTAACACTCACACTAACCTTAACCCTAGCCCTATCCCTAGCTCTAACTCTATTCATTACCCTAATACTAACCCTAATCCTAACCCTAATGCTAACCCTTTCCTAACCCTAACACATTCGCTAACCCTATTCTATCAATTACCCTAAACATAACCCCAACCTTAAATCTAACCAAACAGTAAACCTAGACATAACACTAACCCTAAAACTGGCCCTAATTGTAACCCTAGTTCTTACATTAGCTGTAGCCCTAAAGCTAACACAAAACCTAGCCTAGCCCTAATCCAAGCTCTAACCCTGGCTTTAACCCTAACCCTAAACCTAAGCCTAGCCCTAACCCTAACCTTAAACCCAGCCCTAACACTAGTGCTAAACCTATGCCTTACCCTAAGCCAAACTCTAACCCTAAAGCCACCCTAGTTCTAAACCTAATTCTTAGCCTAACCCAAAACCTAACTCTATTATTAGTCCTAACCCTAATCCTCAATCTAGCTCTGTCACCATCCCAAACCCTAACCCTAGCCCTGACCCTTATTCTGACCCTAACACTACCCATAGTTCTAAACCTGACCCTAACCCTAAACTAAACCCGTAACCCTATAACTAAACCTTACCTTAACCCAAGACCTAGACCTACACTTAATCCTTTATCTACTGATAACTCTAGGCCTAGCCCTAAACAAAAACTTAGTCCTAGCCTTAATAATAACCCTTAACCTAACCCAAACACTAACCCTACCCCTAGACCAAACCCTAGTCCTAATGCTGGCCATAACAATAAACCTAACCCTAAACCGAACACTGACACTTACCATAACACAAAACCTATCTCTAAACTTTATCCTAACAAAAAACATAACCCTAACACTAGACCTAGTCATATCACTAACCCTGAAACTAGCCATCACCATAGGCCAAAACCTACCTGTAATTATATCCATTACCCTAACACTAACCATAATCCAAATTCTAACCCTAGCACTAACCCTCACACTGACTCTAACCCTAATCCTCATCCTAGTCCAAACACTAGCTCAATACCTAACCCTTAAACTTAACCTAACCCTAACACTAACTCATGGCCTAGACATAAACCTAACCTTAACCCTAGCCCTAATCCTAACCTTAACCCTATCCCTAACCCTATCTCTAAGCCTACATATTACCCTAATCTTAATGATAACCCTAGCGCTAACCCTAGCTCTAACTCTACCCATTAACCTAACCATAACCCTAACCCTGATGATAACCCTAGCCCTTACCCTAAATCTACCCTAAACCTAACTCTAGACATAACCATAAACCTAACCCTTGCCATAGAGCAAACCCTTGCTCAAACCCTAACCATTACCCTAACCTAACAGTAAACCTATCCCTAACCCTAACCTTAAGCCTAAACCTAACCTTAACCCTAACCCTAACCCTAACATGACATTAAACCCTATCCAATATCCTAAACCTAATGATAATCCTAGCCCTAACCTTAACACTAACATTGACACTAACCGTAACTATAACCTAAACCTAACCCTAAACCTAACAATTGCCCTAGTGCTAACCATAGCTCAAACTCTAAAACATACCCTAAATCTAAACCTAACCCTAACCCTAAGCCTAACCATAACTCTAGACCTAAAAATAACCATAAACCTAGCACTAACCCTATCCCTTACCCTAAGCACAACCATAACCCTAAGGCTAACCCTAGGCCTAACCCTAACCCTTTTGCTAACTTTAACCCTATCAATTACCGTACACATAACATGAACCCCAAACCAAACCTATCATTATCCTAACCAAATCTTAACGCTAATTAAAATTCTAAACCTAAACCCTAACCTAAACCAAACCCAAAACCTAATTCTAACTTTAATAATACCCCTCACTCTAAACCTGACCCTTCCCTAAACCGAACCCTTACACTACACCTACCCATAAATCTAACCCTCAATCTATCCCTAACGTAAGCCTAGACCTGACACTAGCCCTAGCCCTAATTCTTGCCATAACCCTAAAACAAACCCTAGCCCTCATCCTAGCCCTAAACCTAGCCTTATTACTAAATCAAACCATAACCATAGACCTAACCGAAATTCTAACCTTTGACACAGCCCTAAAACTAGCTCTAACCCCATCCCTTTCCCTAAATGTAACCCTATCCCTAAACCTAAACCTAAGCCTAAACTACACCTAACCCTAATACAAACACTAATCCTAGCCCTAATTTAGCCCTAAACCTAACCTAATCCTAGCCCTAAGACTAACTCTAACTCTTGCCCTAGTCCTATTTTTTTCTATTCCTATCCCTTACCATAATCTTATCACTTGCCTTTACATTAGCCCTAAGCCTATCTCTAGCCCTAATCCTATATCTAACCCTAACTCTAAAACTAAACCTAACCCTAAGCTAAACCTCTCACTAACACAAGCCATAATACTAATGCTAATCCTAAAACTAGTCCTAGCCTATCCCTAGCCCTACGAAACAACCGAGCCCTAGCCCTAACCCTAACCTTTAACATAAACCAAATCCTAAGCCTAAACCTAGCCCAAATCCTAGCTCTAATTCGAGTCCTATTACTAACCCTAAAACAAACCCTGACACTGACTCTGACCTTCATACTAACCCTAGCTTTAAATATCACTCAAAACCTAAACCTAAACCTAACCCTAGACGTAGCCTTAACCCTAATCCTAAAACTAGTTCTAATTATAACCCTAGTTCTTACATTGGTTACAGCCCTAACCCTAGCCGTAACTTAACCCAAAAACCTATCCCTAATCGGAGACTAAACACTACCTTTAACCCTAACCATAAACCTAATTCTAGCCCTAACCCTAAAACTAGCGCTAATAGTAATGCCAGTTCTTAAATTAGCCATAGCCCTAAACCAAATACAAATCCTAGCCCTAATCCAAAGCCTAACCCTAGCTTTAACCCTAACCCTAACCCTGGCCCTAAACCTAAATCTATCCCTAGTCCTAATCCTAGGCTCTAACCCTATTTCTTACACTTAGTCAAACCCTCACCCTATTGCTATTCTAGTCCTAACCATAATTCTATGCCTACCCCCAAACCTACCTCTATTACTAGTCCTAATCCTAAACCTCATTCTAACTCTAAACTTAACCAAACCCTAACTCTAACCCTGATACTTATTCTGACCCTAACACTTAACCTAGGTTTAAACCTGACCCTAAATCTTATCTGAAACATAACACTAGCCCTACCATTAACCCTAAACCTAAACCTAACAATAACACTAACCCTAGACCTAAACCTAATCCTAAATATAGCCATAACTCCAGCCTTAGCCCTAACAATAACTCTTAACTTAAACTAAACACTAACTCTACCCCTAGACCTAACCCTAGTCCTCAGTTTTGACCTAACCCTAAACCTAATCCTAACCTGAACACTGACACTTACACTAACAAAAACCCTAGCTCTAAACCTTATCCTAACCCAAAAACTAACCCTAACACCAGATGAACTCTAAATCTAGCCATAACCATAACTCTAGCTCCTACATTACGCATATACCTAACACTAGCCCTAAAACTCACAAAAAATCTAGCCCTAATTACAGCCCTAAACCTAACCCTAAGCATAACTCTAACACTAAATCTAGCCCTAACGCTAACCCTAACCATCGTTCTAGCCCTAACTCTAGCTAAAAACCTAAATCTTACCCTAAAATCACCCTAGCCCAAACACTAAACCTCACCCTAACTCTAGCCCTAATCCTAACTGTAACCATAGCCCAAACCCAGCTCTAATTTGATCCATTCACTAACCATAACCCTAAAACTAATGCTAACCCTAGCCCTAAACCTAACCCTAACCCTACCCTAGCCCAGACTGTAAAACTAACCCTTGCTCTAGCCCTAAACATAGCTCAATCCCTAACCCTTACACTTAATCTAACCCTAACACTAAACCTAAACCTAACTAAATCTAAACCTAACCCCAGCCTTAAATCTTAACCTTAACCCTAGCCCTAACTCTAGCTCGAACCTTACCCATTACTTTAACCCTAAACATAATGCTAATGATAACACTAGACCTAAAGCTAAACCTACCCTAACCTTAAACATAAACCTTACCCTAGAACTAACAGTGAACCTAACTCTAAACCTAAGCTAGATCACACACTAACCCTAATCCTAAACCTAAACCTAACTCTAACCTAAACCTAAATCTATCTTTAACCTGACATCTAAACCTATTACCCTAATCCTAATGATAACCCTAGCCCTAACCATTACACTAACCATGACCACAACCCTAGACCAAACCATAAATTAATCTTTGCCATAGCAAAAATCCTAGCTCAAACCATAAACCGTACCCTAAACCTAATCCTAAGTGTTACTCTCGCCGTAACCCTGACCCTAACCCTATCTCTAGCCCTAATCCTAACCATTATCCTAGCCCTAACCCTACATTTAACCCTATAAATTACCCTAATGATAACCATAACCCTAATGCTAACCCTAAGCCTAAACCTAAGCCTATCACAAATCCTAACCATATAGATTACCTTAAACCTAACCTAACGCTAAACCTGACATTATCCATTACCCTAAACCTAATTTTAAGCTTAATGATAATTTGAGCCTTCATCCTAAACCTTAACCTAACCCAAACCCAAAGCCTGACCCTGACCCTACTAATATCCCAGCTAGTAATCTGACCCTTTCCCTAAATGTAACACTTTAATTTGACCATGCTATAAACCTAATCCTAAAAATATCACTAACTATAAACCTAGACCTGACATTAGTCCTAGCCCTAATTCTTGCCCTAAACCTAACACAAAACCTAGCCCTAATCCTAGCTTTAAATCTAGCCTTAATCCAAAAACCAAACCATAACCCTAGTCCTAACCCTAAAGCTAATCATAAAACTACCCCTAACCCTAACCATAGCACTAAAACAAAACCGAGCAACAGGCCTAACACTAACCTTAACTTAAACCAAACCCTAGCACTATACCTAGATCTAACACTAGCCCTAATTAAAATCCTAATCATAATCTTAAAAATAAACCTGAACCTGACTTATATCCTAACACTCATCCTAGTTCAAAACACGACCCTCACCCTAAACCTACCATAATCCTATCCCTAAACCTAACCCTAAACCTAGCCCTAACCCTAGCCCAAAACCTAACCTTTATGCTAAACCTAACCCTAAACCTAACCCTAAACGTAGTTCTAAGACTAACTCTAACGCTAACTCAAGGCATATTCCTAACCTTAACTCTAGTTCTAACCCTACCAATTACCCTAACCATAACCCTTACCCTAATGCTAAACCTAAGCCTAACCCTAGCCCTATCACTAACACTAACCGTATCAATTACCCTAAACCAAACCTGAACCTTAAAATAAATCCTAACTATACCCCAACCCTAACCCGAATGCTAATTTGAGCCGTAAATCTAAATCCTTACCTAAGTCAAATCCTAATCCTTATAATTCCCCAAGCTCTAAACCTAACCCTTACCCTAAACCTAACCCTTACACTAGACGTAGCCATAAGCCTAACCCTAAAACTATCTTTAACCATAACCCTAGACCTGATATTAGCCCTAACACTAATCCTAGCCCTGAATCTAAAACAAACACTGTACCTCATCCTAGGCCTAAAACTAGCCTTAATCATAATCCTAACTCCAACCCTAGCCCTAACCCTAACTTTAACACTCACCCTATATCTAAACCTAGCTATAACATCATTCTTTACCCTAAACTTAAACCTAACTCTATCCCTATCACTAGGCCTAAGCTAAACACTAAACCTAGCCCTAATCATAACCCTAATTTAACCCTATCCCAAACCCTAACTCTAATTTTAGCCCTATCACTAACTCTCACACTAGCGCTATCCCTAGTTCTAACCCTATCCCTTACCATAACTCTAACCCTGGCCCTAACCCTTGCCCTATCCTTAATCCTAGACTAATCCTAGATCTAAACCTAACTATAAATGTAACCCTAACCCTAAGTATAAGCCTAACAGTAACACTAGCTCTAACCCTAATACTAATTGTAAAACTAGCCCTAACCCTAACCCTAGGACTAAGACAAAACCAAGCAATTGACCTAACTCTAAACCTTAACTTAAACCAAACCCTAAACTACTACAAGAACTAATACTAGCTCTAATGGAGTCCTAACCCTAAATATTACCCTAACCTTAAATCTAACACTAACACTAGAACTACCCCTAACCCTAACCCTAAAGCTAATCCTAATTATAACCCTGGTTCTTACATTACCTGTTGCCCTAACCCTAGCCCTAATGCTAACACAAAAACTAGCCCTTATCTGAGCCCTACACCTAGCTTTAACCTTAACCCTAACACTAGCTCTAACCCTATCCCTAACCCTAAGCAAAACCCTAAAACTAATCATAACCCTAGACCTATCTTTAATCCTCAGCCTAATCAAAACTCTCATCATATTAATAGTTCTAACCCTAGCCCTCATTTTAGCTTGAACCCTATCCCAAAACTTAACCCTAACCCTGACCCTTATTCTAACACTAACCTAGGTCTATACCTGACCCTAACGCTAGACCAAACCGTAACATGAGCCCTACCATAACCTTATACCTAAACCCGACCCTATCACTATCCCTAGACCTAAACCTAATCCTAAATCTAGCCTTAACTGTAGCTCTACTCCTAAACAAAATCCTAGCGTTAGCCCTAACAATAACCCTTAACTTAACGAAAAGACTAACCCTACCCCTAGACATAAACCTAGTTCCAATTCTGGCTTTAACCTTAGATTTAGAGTCAGGGTTAGAAATAGGGTTAGGGCAAGGACTAAGGATAGGGAAAGCATTAGGGCTAGGTTTAGGGCTAGGTTTTGGGTTACAGTAGGAATAGGGTTAGAACTAGGGATAGGGCTAGTGTGAGAGTTAGAGTTAGACTTAGCGCTAGGGTTAGGGTTAGGTTTAATTATAAAGTTACCAGTAGGGCCAGTGTTAGGGTTTGCTCTATGCTTAGGTTCAGGTTTAGACCTAGGGTTATTGTTTGTGTCAGAATAAGGGTCAGGCTTAGCTTTAGGGTTCGGGATAAGATTAGAGCTAGAAAGAGGGCTAGTCAGGACTATTAAAAGGGTTCGGATTTTGGTCAGCCTAATAATTAGGAATAGTTCTAGGGTTACCATTAGAGTTAGAGTTTTGCTTAGGGTAAAGGATAGGGATAGAGCTAGGGTTAGGGTTAGGTTAAGGGTTAAAGCTAGGTTTAGAGCTTTAATTAGGACAAGTTTTTGTTGTACGGTTAAGGCTAGAGTTAGGGCAATGGCTAATGAAAGAACTAGGGTTACCTTTAGGGTTAGTTTTAGGGTTAGGGTTAAGGGTAGGTCTAGTGTTAGGGTTAGGTTTAAGGTTAGAGTGATATTTCGAGCTAGGGTTAGTGTTAGGATATGAATGAGGGTCAGAGTTAGGGTTAGGACTCAAATTAAGGATAGGGTTACTGGTAGGTTTCGGTTTAAGTTTAGGATGGGATCTAGAGCCAGGGTGAGCGTTAGATACAAGTCTGTGTCAGGGTTACTTTTAAGGCTAGGGTTAGGAGTTGAATTTAGGGCTAGGGTTAGGTCTAGATGTAGTGTTACTGTGGTTTAAGATAAGGTTTAGGGTTCGGGCTATTGCTTGGTTTTGTTTTACTGCTAGGGTTAAGGTTAGTGCTAATTTTATGATTAGTGTTAGGGTTAGGGCTAGTGTTACTGTTAGGCTTAAGCTTAGGTTTAGGGTTAGATTTAGATTTAGGGTTATATCTAGGTTTAGGATTAGGACTGAGGATAGGGCAAGGGTTAAGGCTAGGGTTAGATTATGGTATGTAATAGGGTTAGGACTAGGGATAGGGCTAGTGTGAGTTAGAGTTTGTTTTAGGGCTTGGGTTAGGGAAATGGATAAATTAGGGCTAGGATTAGGGCTATGGTTAGTGTTCAGCTTAAATATAAAGTAGGGTCTGAGTTAGTATTAAGTTTAGGTTAAGGGTTGATGTTATAGCTAGGTTTAGAGGTAGGGTGATATTTAGAATTAGGGTTAGAGATTGGGTTATGTTTAGGGTTATGATTAAGACTAGGTTTAGTGCTGGGATGAGGGCTAGTGTTTGTTTTAGGGTTAGGGCTAGGATTTGGGTTACGTTTAATTTCAGGTCTAGAATTATGTTTAAAGATAATTTTATGTTTAGTATTATGGCTACATATAGTGTAAGGGTTAGGTTTAGGGGTAGGGTCAGGTTTAGGGCTAGGGGTATTTTTATGGACAAGGTCGGGGTTAAGGTTTGGGATAGGTTAATGTCTAAAGTTAGGGATTGAATTAGCATTAGGTTTAGGGTTAGAGTAATGATAGGCTTAGTATTATGGCCCAGGTTAGGTTTAGGGTTATGGATAGAAATAGGATTAGAGATAGCTTTAGGTTTAGACCTAGGTTTAGCATTAGGGTTAGGGTTATGTTTATGGTAATGGATAGGGTTAAACTAGGGTTGGGGTTAGGGTTAGGGTTATGATTAGGGCTAGGGTTATGATTAGGGCTTGGGTTAGGTTTAAAGCTCAGGATAGGGCTCAGATTATGGCTAGGTTTCAGGTTAAGTTAGTGCTATGGTTAGGGTTATGGCTAATGTAAGTAGTAGAGTTACATTTAGGGCTAATTTTAGGGTTAAGGCTAGGGCTAAGTTGAGTGTTAGGGTTAGGTTTAAGGTCAGGGTGATGTTTAGAGCTAGGGTTAATATTAGTGTCAGAGTCAGGATCAGAGTTAGTTTTAGGGTTCAGCTTAAAACTAGAATTAGGTCTAGGGTTAGGGGTAGGTGTATGGTTAGGGTTTCATTTAAGGATTAGTGTTAGAGCTATGGCTCAGTTTTGTTTTAGGCTAGGGCTAGGTTTCGGGCTAGTTTTAGGATTAGTGTTAGTCTTAGGGCTGGTGTTTGGGTTAGGCTTAGGCTTCAGATTACAGTTAGATTTCAAGATAGGTGTTGATCTAAGGTTAGTACTAGGGCTAAGGATAGGGCAAGGGTTAGGATAACGGTTAGGGCTAGGGTTAAGTTTATGGTAAGGGATAGGGTTAGAACTAGTGATAGGGCTTGTGTGAGAGTTAGAGTTCGTCTTATGGCTAGGTTTAGGGTTATGGTTAGGGATAGGGCTAAATAAGGGCTAGGGTTAGTGTTAGGTTTAGGTCTAGGTTTATGGTTAGAGTTAGGGTTACTTTTAGTTTAAAGGAATGGGTTATAGCAAGGTTGAGGGCTTGGTGAGGGTTAGTATTAGGGTTAGGGCGAGGGTTAGGGTTAAGGTTATGATTAAGGCTAGGGTTTAGGGCTATGATGAGGGCTAGTGTTTGTATTAGGTTTAGGGGTAGTATTAGGTCTAAGGCTAATGTCAGGTCTAGGGTTTCAATTAGGGACACATTTAATGTTAGGTTTATGGCTTGGCCCAGTGTAAGGGTTAGGTTTAGGGTAAGGGTCAGTTTTAGATCTAAGGTTATTATTAGGGTCAGATTCAAGGTTAGGGTTTGGGTTAGGTTAGGGTTTAAGTTTAGGGCTCAAATTAGCATTATATTTAGGGTTAGGGTAATGACAGGGTTAGGTTTAGTGTTTAGTTGTGGTTTAGTGTAATGCATAGGGTTAGGTTTAGGCCTAGGGTTAGCATAAGGGTTAGGGTTATCATTAGGGTATTGGATAGAGTTAGACCTAAGTTTAGGGCTAGGGTTATGTATAGAATTAGGGCTTTTGTTAGGTTTAAGTTAAGGGTTAAAGCTAGGATAAGGACTCTGATTAAGGCTAGGTTTGGGTTTAGGTTAGGGCTAGGGTTAAGACTGTGGCTAATTTACAAAATAAGATTATGATTAGCACTGGTTATAAGGTTAGTGTTAAGGCAAGGTCTAGTGTTAGGGTTAAATTTACAGTTACAATGATTTTAGAGCTAGGTTTATGTTAGGGTCAGAGTCAGGTTCAGGGTTAGTTTTCAGGTTAGGACTAGAATTAGGGATAGGGTTATGGATAGGGTTAGGGCTAGGTGTAAGGTTAGGGTTTGGTTTAGGTTAAGGGTCAAGATTAGGGCTATAACTCGTTTTTGTTTTAGGGCTAGGGCTGGGGTTAGGGCTAAGATTAGGTCTAGGTTTAGGGTGATGGTAAGGGAAAAGGTTAGAACTACCCTATAGTTCTAATGCAAGGGTTATAGTTAGTCTTAGGGCTAGGGTTATGTTTAGTGTTAGGGATAGGGCTAAGTTAGGTCTGGGATTAGGGCAAATGTTATTGTTAGAGTTAGGCCTAGGGTTGGGGCTAGGTTTAGTGTTAGGGTTTGGATCAGGGTTCGGTTTAGGGTAAGGGATGAGTTTATACCTAGTTTTAGGGATAGGGTGAGGGTTAGAATTAGAGTTAGGGTTAGGATTATGATGAAGGTGAGGATTATGTCTAAGATGTGGGTTAAGGTTTGTGTTAGGGTTAGGACTAGGATTAGAGCTAGGGCTAATGTCAGGTCTAGGGTTAGAGTTAGGGGTAGTTTTAGGGTTAGGTTTATATCTAGGTCTATTGTAAGGGTTAGGTTTATTATTAGGGTCAGGTGTAGAGCTAGGGGTATTATTAAGGTCTGGGTTAGGGTTTAAGTTAGGTTATGGTTTATGTTTAGGGCTCAAATTAGCATTAGGATTAGTGATAGGTTAACGATAGTTTTAGGTTTAGGGTTCAAGTTAGGTGTAGGGTAATGGTTAGGGTTAGTGATGGGAATAGGATCAGGGTTTGGCCTAGAGTTAGCATAAGGGTTAGGGTTATCTTTAGGGTATTGCATAGGGTTAGAGCTAGGGTTAGGGCTAGGGTTATGCTTAGGATTGGATCTAAGGTTAGGCTTAGGCTTAGGCTTAGGGCTATGGTTAGTGTTAGGGTTAGCTTTAGTGTTAAATATAGGGTAGGCATTGGATTAGGGCTAGGTGTTTCAATAGGTTTGGGCTATGACTATTTAAGAACTTGTTATGATTAGTGCTAGTTTTAGGGTTAATGTTAGGGCTAGGTATAGTTTTAGGTTTAGGGTGATGTGTAGAGCTAGGGTTAATGTCAGGGTCAGTGTTCAGATTAGGATTATGGTTAGAATTATAGCCAGAATTAGGACTAGGGTTAGGTCTAGGGGAAGAGTTAGTGTTTGGCTCAGGCTAAGGGTTATTATTAGGGTTAGGTCTAGGTTTTTCTTTAGGTCTAGGGCTAGAGTTATGGCTAGATTTGGGATTAGGTTTAGGTCACGGGCTTGTGTTAGAGTTTGGTTTAGGGTTAGGTTCAGTTTTAGACCTACAATTAGTGTTAGGGTCAGAATAAGGTTCAGGGTTAGGGTTAGGGTTTGGGTTATGGTTAGAGCTAGAATGAGGGCTAGAGTTAGGATTAGTAATAGGATTAATGTTTGGGTTAAGTAAAGGATTAGGGTTAGAATTAGGATTATAATTAGTGTTAGGGTTTAGCTTAGGGTAAGGTATAGATTTAGAGCTAGGGTTAGGGCTAGGGTTAGGGTGAAACCTAGGTTTAGAGCTCAGACTAGTGCTAGTTTTTGTGTTAGAATTAGGGCTAGGGTTAAAGTAACAGCTAATATAAGAACTAGGGTTACAATTAGGGTTAATTTTAGGGTTATGATTAGGAGTTAGACCTCTAGTGTTAGGATTAGGTTTAAGGCTAGGGTGATATTTAGAGCTAGTGTTAGAGTTAGGTTAGTAGTCAGGGTCAGGGTTAGTTTTAAGGTTAAGGTTAGAACTCAAATTACGGCTAGGGTTACTGTTAGTGTTTGGTTTAAGGTTAGGATGGTGTTTAGAGCTAGGGTGAGTGTTAGGATGAGTCAAAGTCAGGGTTAGTATTCAGGTTAAGATTGGACTCAAATTAGGTGTAGGGTTAAGTCTAGGTGTAGTATTAGGATTTGATTTGAGTTAAGGTTTAGTATTAGGGCTATTGATTGGTTTTGACTTACTGCTAGGGTCAGGGTTACGGCTAGTTTTACGAGTAGCGTTAGGGTTAGGGCTAGTGTTTATGTTAGGCTTAGGCTTAGGGTTAGTGTTAGATTTAGAGTTAGGGATAGATCTAGGGTTATGGCTAGGAATAAGGACAGGGCAAGGTTTATGGCTAGGGTTAGAGCTAGGGTTAGGGTTACGGTAATGGATAGGGTTAGAACTAGGGATAGGGCTAGTGTGAAAGTTAATCTTATGGCTATGGTTAGGGTTAGGGATAGGGTTAAATTAGGGCTAGAATTAGGGCTAGGGTTATTGTTTAGTTTAGGCCTAGCATTAGGTTTAGGGTTAGGGTTAAGTTTAGGGTAAGGATTGGTATTATAGCTAGGTTTGGAGGTTGGGTGAGATTTAGAATTAGGGTTGGGCCTCTGGTTAGGGTTAAGGTAATGATTAAGGCTGGTTTTAGGGATAAGATGAGGGCTAGGTTTTTATTTTTTTTTTTTAGGGTAGGGCTAGGATTAGAGCTAGGAGTAATATCATGTCTAGGGTTATGGTTAAAGATAGAATTAGGGTTAGGTTTATGGATATAGGTAATGTAAGGGTTATGTTAATTTTAGGTCAAGTTTAGAGCCAGGAGTATTATTAGGGTAAGGGCCTTGGTTAGGATTTGGGATAGGCTATGGTTTAAATTTAGGGCTTGAATTAGCATTAAGGATAGGGTTAGGGTAATGATAGGTGAGGTTTAGGGATTAGGTTTGGTTTAGGGTAATGGATAGGGTTAGGATTAGGGATAGGGTTAGGTTTAGGCCTAGGGTTATCATTAGTGTTAGGGTTATAGTTATGGCGATAGATCGGGTTAGAGCTAGGTTTAGGGCTAGTGTTATGGGTCTGATTAGGACTAGTGTTATGGTTAGTGTTAGGGTTAAAGCTTGGGTTAGGTCTTGAATTAAGGCTAGGTTTTGTGTTAGGTTACTGCTAGGGTTAGGGTTATGGCTATGATAAGTACAAGGGTTACATTTAAGGCTAAATGTAGGTTTAGGGTTGGGGCTAGGTCTAGTGTTAGGTTTAGGTTTATTGTTAGGGTGATCTTTAGAGGTAGGGTTAGTGTTATGGTCAGATTCAGGGTCAGGGTTAGTTTTTGGTTCAGCTTAAAACTCGAATTAGGGCTAAGTTTAGAGTTAGGCTTAGGGTTTGTTTTAAGTTAAGGGTTAGGTTTAGGGCTATATCTGGGATTTGTTTTAGGGCTAGGGCTAGGATTAGGGCTAGTTTTAGGATTAGCATTAAGGTTAGGCTAGCGTTAGGTTTAGGTTTAGGCTTATGATTAAAGTTAGATTTAGAGTTAGAGTTAGATCTAGGTTAGGGCAGGGCTAAGGATAGGGATAGGGTTTGAGCTAGGATTATTGTTCCAGTAAGTTATAAGTTTAGAACTAGGGATGAGGCAAGGGTAAGAGTTAGAATTAGTCTTAGGGCTAGGGTTAGGGCTAAGGTTAGGGATAGGCATAAATTAAGGTTAAGCTTGGGGCTAGGATTAGGGTTAAGATTATGGCGAGGATTAGTGTTAGGTTTAGGCCTTAAGGTTAGGGTTAGGGTTAGGATTAAGGCTAGGTTTAGGGCTAGGATAAGCCCTGGGTTTTGTGTTAGGGTTAGAGCTAGGATTAGGGCTAGTGTTAATGTCAGGTCTAAGGTTACGGTTGGGGATAGATTTAGAATGTTTTATGGCTGGGTCTAGTGTAATGGTTAGGTTTAGGGTAAGGGTCAGGTTTAGAGCTAGGGGAATTATTAGGGTAAGGTTCAGGGTTAGAGTTTGAGGTTGGGGTTTAGGGTTAGGGCTCTAATTAGCTTAATGTCAGGGTTAAGGTAATGATAGCTTTTTGTTAAGGGTTCAGTTTAGGTTTAGGGTAATTGATAAGGTTAGGGTTAGCAATAGGTCTAGAGTTAACATTAGGGTCAGGGTTATGGTTAGGATAATGGATAGGGTTAGAGCTAAGCTTAGGGATAGGTTTATGGTTAGAAATAGGTCTTGAGTTAGGGTTAGGTTTAGGGGTAGATACAGGGTTCGGCTTAGGGTTATGTTTAGTGAAAGAGTTGGGTTTTGAGCTAGGTTTAGGGCTAGGGCGAGGGTTAGGTTTAGGGTTAGGTCTAGGGATAAGATTACAGTATGGTTAGAGTTAGGGTTAGGATTAGGGCTATGTTCATCTTTAGGGGTAGTGTTAGGGTTAGGGTAAGGATACAATTAGATGTAGGTTTAGGCTTATGGTTAGAGTTAGATTGAGGTTTAGGCTTAGGGTTAGGGCTACGGTTATGGTTAGGTTTATGATAAGGTTTAGGGTTTGAGCTAAGGTTAGGTCTATGCTGAGGGTGAGGTTTAGGGTTAGGTCTAGGATTAGTTTTCTGGTTAGGTTTATGGTTAGTGTTTGGCCTAGAGTTATCAATAGAGTTAGGGTTATGTTTAGGGTAATGGGTATCTTTAGAGCTAGGTTTAGTGCTAAAGTTAAGGTTAGGATTAGGGCTAGGTTTAGGGTTAAATTTAGGGATAGGTGTAGGTTTACATTTAGGGTAAGGGTTAGGTTTTGAGCCAGGGTTAAAACTAAGGCGAGGGTTAGGGTAGGGTTAGGGCTACGGTTTGTGTTAGGGTTACACCTATGGCTAGGTTAAGGCCTAGGATAAGATCTAGGTTTTGTGTTAGGTTTAGGCCTAGGGTTAAGGCTATGGGTAATATAAGAGCTAGGGTTATGATTAGGTCTAGTATTAGCGATAGAGTTATGGCTAGGTCTAGTGTTAGGTTTAGATGTTGGTTAGGCTCAGGTTTAGAGATAGGTTTACTGTTAAATGCAAGGTCAATGTTCAGGTTAGAGTTAGGGTTAGGGTGAAAGCCAGAATTAGGAAAAGGTTAGGTTTAGGGGTAGGGTTAGTGTTTGTTTTAGGTTAAGGGTTATTGTTAGGGCTAGGACTAAGTTTTGTTTAGGTCTAGGGCTAGAGTTATTGCTAGATTTAGGATTTGGTTTAGGTGTAGGGCTAGTGTTAGGGTGAGGTTTAGGTATAATGTTACTATAAGGCTTGTTTCAGGGTTCGGTTTAGGGTTAGGTTCAGGTTTAGATCTATAATTAGTGTTAGTGTCAGAATAAGGGTGAAGGTTAGGGTTACGTTTTGGGTTAGAATTAGAGCTAGAATGAATGCTTGTGTTAGGACTAGAAATAGGGTTAGGCTAAGGATTAGGATTAGGCCAAGTTTTAGCATTATGGATAGGGTTTGGCTTAGGGTAAGGGATACATTTAGGGCTAGAGTTGGGGTTACATTTAGGACTAGGGTTAGGGTTAGGGTTAAATCTAGTGTTAGGGCTCAGATTAGGGCTATTTTGTGTTAATGTTAAGGCTAGAGTTAGGGCTCAGGCCAATGTAAGAACTATGTTTATGATCAGGGTTAGTTTTAGGGATGGGATTTGGGCTGGTCTAGTTTCAGCATTAGCTTTAGGGTTAGGGTGATATTTAGAGCTATGATTAGTTTAAGGCCTAGGACTTGAATTAGAGCTAGGGTTATGGCTAGTTGTAGGGTTAGGGTTTGGTTTAGGTTAAGGTTTAGTGTTAGAGCAATGGCTCAGTTTTGTTTTAGGGCTAGGACTAGGGTTAGGGCTAGTTTTAGGATTAGCAATGGTATTAGGGCTAGTGGTAGGGTGAGGTTTAGGCTTAAGTTTAGGGTTAGATTTAGAGTTATTGTTAGATCTAGGGTGAGGGCTATGGCTACGATGAGGGCTAAGTTTAGGGCTAAGTTAACAGATAGGGTTTGAAATAAAAATAGGGCTAGGGTGAGAGTTAGTTAGACTTAGGACTAGGGTTAGGTGTAGGGTTAGGTTTAGAGTTAAATTAGGGATAGGATTAGCGCTAGAGTTAGTTATAGTGTTAGGCTTATGGTTAAGGCTAGGGTTAGGGTTTGTGTAATTGTTAGGGTTAGGGTTAGTTTTAGGGGATGTGATGGGCTTATAGTTAGGTTCAGGGCTCAGTCGAGGGTTAAAATTAGTTATAGAGCCAGGGTGAGGGTTTGGATTAGGATTAAGGCTAGGTTTAGGGCTAGGATGAGGGCTAGGATTTTGGGTTAGGGAAAGGGCTAGAATTAGGGCTAGGACTAATGTCAGGTATAGGGTTATGGTTAGGGTTAGGTTTATGGCTAGGTCTAGTGTAAGGGTTAGGTTTAGGGTAAGGGTCGGGTTTAGAGCTGGGTGTATTATTATGGTCAAATTCCAGGTTAGGGTTTACTTTAAGTTAAGGATTAGGGTTAGGGCTCAAATTAGCATTAGTGTTAGGGTTAGGGTAATGAATAGGATTAGGCTTAGGGTTCAGGTTAAGTACAGAGTAATGTATAGGGTTAGTTTTAGGGATAGTGCTAGGTTTAGGCCTGGGCTTAGCATTTGGAATAGGCTTATGTGTAGGGTAATGGATAGAGTTAGTGCTAGTGTTATGGATTGGGTTAAAGTTAGGATTAGGACTAGTGTTAGGGTTAGTCCTAGGGTTATTGTTAGGGTTAGGTTTAGGTTAAGTGTTTATGGTTAGGGCTAGGGCGAGGTTTAGGATTACAGTCAGGGCTATGGTTAGAATTAGGGTTAGAGTTAGGGCTAGGGTTAGCATTAGTGTTAGGGTTATATTTAAGGTAATGGATAGAATTTGAGGTGGGATTTGTGCTAAGGTTACAGTTAAGATTAGGGCAAGGGTTAGGGTTAGGGTTAGGGTTAGGTTTACATTTAGGGTAAGAGTTAGAGTTTGAGCTAAGGTTAGGGCTAGGCAAGTGTGAGGGTTAGGGCTAGGGCTAAGGTTAGGATTAAGCTTACAGCTAGTTTTAGTGCTACATTTATGGCTAGGTTTTGGGAGGAGGTTTATGGGTAGTGTTAGGACTATGGGTAATGTAAGAACTAGGATTATGTTTATGGCTAGTTTTAAGGTTAGGGTTATGGATATGTCTAGTGTTAGGGAATGTTTTGTGTTAGGATAAGGTTTAGAGCTGGGGTTTATGTTAGGCTAAGGGTCAGTGTTCAGGTTAGCATTGGATTTACGGTTAGGAGCACAATTTTACTTGGGTTAGTTCTAGGGGTATTCTTAGTCATTGTGTTAGACTAATGGTTATTGTTAGTGCTGGAGCTAGGTTTATGTTTCGGGCTATGGCTAGAGTTATGGCTATATTTAGGATTAAGTTTAGGTCTAGTGTTAATGTTACAGTTAGGTTTAGGCATAGGTTTACCCATAGGGCTAGTGTTAGTGCTTGTTTTAGGGTTAGGGTCAGGCTTAGACCTAGGGTTAGTGTTAGGATCAGAATAAGGGTAAGGGATAGGCTTAGGGTGTGGGTTAGGGTTAGAGATAGAATGAGTCCTAGGGTTAGGACTAGTAATAGAGTTAGGGGTTGGGGTAGGCTAAGGATTAGGGTTAGGGTAGGGTAGGATTAGGGTGAGGGTTGGCATAGTGTAAGGGATAGGATTAGAGCTAGGGTTAGCTTTACGGTTAGTGTTATTGTTAGGGTTAGGATTCAGATTAAGGCTAGGTTTTGTGTTAGAATTAGGGCTACTGCTAATGTAAGACCTGGCATTACCATTAGGGCTAGTTTTAGGATTAGCGTTAGGGCTAGGTTTAGTGTTCAGGTTAGGTTTAGGGTTAGGGTGATGTTTAGAGCTAAGGTTAGTTTCAGGTTCAGAGTCAGGATCATTATTTGTTGTACGGTTAGATTTAGGACTCAAATTAGGGCTAGGGTAAGGGCTAGGCGAAGTGTTATGTTTTGGTTTAGGTTAAAGTTTAGGATTAGATTAGAGCTGTAGCTCAGGTTTGCTTGAATGGTATGGCTATGGTGAGGGATAGTTTTCAAATTAGCATTAGAATTAGGGCTAGTTAGGGTCAGGATTAGGTTTTAGGTTAGGGTTAGATTTAGAGTGAGGGTTAGATCTAGGTTTAGGGCTAGGGCTAAGTTTGGGGATAGGGTTAGGGCTAGGCTTTGAGTCATGGTAACAGATAATGTTAGAACTAGGGCTAGGGCTAGGTCAAGAGTTAGCATTAGTCTTAGGACTCGGGATATGATTAGATTTATGGTTAGGGCTAAATTAGGTCTAGGATTAGAGCTAGGTTTAGTATTAGGGCTAGGCCTTGGTTTAGGGCTAGGGTTAGAATTCGGGTTAGGGTATGGTATAATATTATATCTAGGTTAAGGCCTAAGGTGAGGGTTCACTTTAGGGTTAGGCCTAGTGATGGGGTTAGGGTTTGGATTAAGGCAAAGTTTAGGGCCAGGATTAGGCCTTTTTGTAAGCATAAGGGCTAACATTAGGGTTAGGACTAATGTTAGGTCCAGGGTTATGTTTAGGGATAGTTACAGGGTTAAGTTTATGGCTATGTATAGTGTAACGTTTAGTTTGAGGGTTAGGGTAACTTTTGGAGATAGGGGTATTATTAGGGTCAGGGTAATGCTTAGGGTTTTTTTTAGGTTAAGGTTTAGGGTTAGGGCTCAAATTAGGTTAGGATTATGTTTAGGGTTAGGTTAATAGATATGGTTAGGTTTAGGGTTCAGTTTAGGTTTATGGTAATGAATAAGATTAGGGTTATGGATAGAGTTAGGGTTATCTTAGGATTAGTATTAGGTTTAGGGTTAGGGTTAAGGTAATTGATAGGATTAGAGCCAGAGTTAGGGCTAGGGCTAGGGTTAGGTTAGGATTAAGGCTAGTGTTAGGATTAGGTTTAGAGGTAGGTTAGGGTTAAAGCTGGTGTTAGGGTTAGGGTTAGAGCTAGGTTTTAGATTAGGTTAGGGTTAGGATAGGGCTATGGCTAGTATAAGAACTAGGGTTACGATTAGGGCTAGTTTTAGGGTTAGAGTTAGAGCTAGGTCTAGTGTTATATTTAGGTTATGATTAGAGTGATGATTTGAAATAGGGTTAGTGTTAGGATCAGAGTCAAGTTCAGTGTTAGTTTTAGGGTTACTGATAAAATTAGAAATAAGTCTAGAGTTATGGGTAGGTGTAGTGTATGGTTTTTGTGTTAGGGTTAGGGCAAGAATCAGGGCTAGGTCTAATGTATGGTCTGAGGTTACAGTTAGGTTAGTGTTAGGGTTAGGGCTAGGGCTCAGTTTTGTTTTAGAGCTACAGCTAGGTTTAGAACTACTTTTAGGATTAGCAATAGTGTTAGTGCTAGTGGTAAGGTGAGGTTCAGGCTTAGGTTTAGGGTTATATTTAGAGTTATGGTTAGATCTATGGTTAGGACTTGGGCTAGGTTTAGGAGTTAGGTTAGGGCTAGTGTTAGGGTTATGGTAACAGATAGAGTTAGTACTAGAAATAGGTCTAGGGCAAGAGTTAGAGTTAGTCTTAGGGGTAGGGTTAAAGTTAGGGTTACAATTAGCACTAAATTAGGGTTACGATTAGAGCTAGGGTTAGCGCTAAGTTTAGGGTTAGGGTTAGCGTTAGTGTTAGTGTTGGATTAGGATTAGGGTTAGGGTTAGGGGAAGGGATGTGGTTATACCTATGTTCAGAACTAGGGCGAGGGTTGAAATTAGGGATTGGGCTAGGGTTAGCTTTCAGGTTAGGATGAAGGCTAGGTTTAAGGCTAGGCTGAGGGCTTGGGTTTTTTTCAGGTTTAGGGCAAGAATTAGATCTATGGCTAATGTCAGTTAGGGTTACGCTTAGGGATAGTGTTAAGTTTAGGTTTATGGCTAGGTCTATTGTAAGTGTTAGGTTTCGGGAAAGGGGGGGTTAAAGCTAGGTGTATTGTTAGGGTAAGTGTCTTTTTTAGGGTTTGGTTTAGGTTATGGTTTAGGTTTAGGGCTTAATTTAGCATTAGGGTTAGGGATTGGGATAGAGTAACTAATAAGGTTAGGTTTAGTTTTCAGGTTAGTTTTAGGACATGGATATGGTTAGTGTTAGATATAGGTTTAGAGTTAGGCCTAGGGTTAGCATTTGGATTAGGCCTATGTTTATGGTAGTAGATAGGTTTAGGGCTAGGGTTATAGTTAGGATTAGGGCTAGGGTTTGGGTTAGGGTTAAGCCTAGGGTTAGTGTTAGGGTTAGGTTTAGAGTAAGTGTTAGGGTTTGAGGTATGATTAGGGCTATGGCAATGGTTAGGCTTAGTGTGACATCTAGGTTTAGGGTCAGGGTTAAGTTTAGAGCTAGGTTTAGCATTAGTGTTAGGGTTATGTTTAGGGTAATGGATAGAGTTAGAACTAGGGTTTGGCCTTGGTTATGGTTAGGATTAGGATTAGGTTTAGGGTAATGTTTAGGATTAGGTTTAGGTATAGATTTATATTTGGGCAAGGGTTAGTGTTTTTTCTAGGATTAGGGTCAAGGCAAGGGTTAGGGTTAGTGTTAGGTCTGGGGTTATGGTTAGGGTTATGTTTAGAGCTAGGTTTTGCGTGAGGTTTGGGGCTAACATTAGGGCTATATGTAATGTAAGACTAGAGTTAAGGTTATGGCTAGGTCTATTGTTAGGGTTATGGCTTGATTTGGGGTTAGCATAAAATTTAGAGCTAGGATCTGTGTTTTAGAAAGGGACAGTGTTTGGGTTAGGGTTATGACCAGAATTAGACTAGGCTTAGGTCTAGAAGTAGAGGTGGTGTTTGGGTTAGGTTAAGGGTTAAAGTGAGGGCTAATGCTAGGTTTTTCTTTAGGTCTAGAGCTAAAGTTAAGGCTAGATTTTGAATTATGTTTAGATCTATTGATAATGGTGGGTTAGGTTTAGGTATAAGGTTACTAGTAGGGCTAGTGTTAGGGTTTGGTTTAGCATTACAGTCAGGTTTAGACCTCTGGTTTGTGTTATGGTCAGAATAAGGGTCAGGGTTAGGTTTATGGTTTTGGATCGGGTTAGAGCTAGAATTAGATCTAGGGTTAGGACTATTAATAGGGTTAATATTTTTTTAGCCTAAGAATTAGGAATAGGTCTAGGGTTACCATTAAGGTTAGGGTTTTGCTTAGGGTAAGGGATAGATTTAGACATAGGTTTAGGGCTAGGGTTATGGTTATGGTTAGAGTTAAAGCTAGGTTTAAGGCTCAGATTAGGTCTAGTTTTTGTGTGAGGTTTAAGGCTAGGGTTAGGGCAATGACAAATATAAGAACTCGGGTTACAATTAGGGTTAGTTTTAGGGTTAGATTAGGGATAGGTAAGTGTTAGGGTTTGGTTTAAAGTTAGACTGATATTTATAGCTAGAGATAGTGATAGGATATGAGTCAGGTCAGGGTTAGTTTTATGGTTAGGGTTAGGACTCAAATTAGGGCTAGGGTTAGGGCTAGGTGTAGCATTTGGTTTTGGTTTTGGTTAAGCTTTAAATTTGTGGCTATTTCTCAGTTTTTTTTTAGAGCTAGGGCTACGGTTTGGGCTAGTTTTAAGTTTAGCGTTAGGTTTAGGACTAGTGTTATGGTTAGGTTTAGTCTTAGGTTTAGATTTAGATTTAGAGTTAGGATTAGATCTAGCGTTAGGTATAAGGCTAAGGATATGGGTAGTGTTAGTTCTAGGTTCATAGCTAGGATAGGGTTATGATAAAAATAGGATTAGAACTAGGTATAGGGCCTGGGTGAGAGTGAGAGTTCATCTTAGGGCTAGGCTTAGGGTTTGGTTAGGTATAAGGTTTAATTAGAGCTAGGAATAGGGCTAGGTTTATGTTTATGTTAAGGCCTAGGGTTAGTTTTCGGCTTAGGGTTAGGTTTAGTGTAAATGATGGGGTTAGAGCTAGGTTTAGGGCTAGGACAAATGTTAGAATTAGGGTTAGGGCTGGGTTTCATTAGAGTTATGATTAAGGCTAGGTTAAGGGCTAGAATGAGGGTAAAGGTTTGTGTTTTGGTTAGGGCTAGGATTAGTGTTAGGGAAAATGTCAGTTCTTGGGTTATTGTTAGGAATAGTTTTAGCTTTAGGTTTATGGTTATGTTCAGTGTAAGGGTTAGATTTAGGGTAAGGGTCAAATTTAGAGCTAGGGGTATTATTAGGGTCAGGGTCATATTTAGATTTTGTTTAGGTTAGGTTTTGGGTTAGGGCTCAAATTAGCATTAGGATTTGTGTTAGGGTAATGATAGGCTTAGGTTTAGGGTTCAGGTTAGGTTTAGCATAATGGATAGTGTTAGGTTAGGCATAGGGTTAGATTTAGGCCTAGGTTTAGCATTAGAATTAGGGCTATATTAAGGGTAATTGATAGGGTTAGAGCTAAGTTTAGGGCTAGGGTTATGGATAGGTTTAGGGCTAGGGTTATGGTTAGGGTTAGGGTTAGGCTTATGGTGTGTGTTAAGATTAGGGCTAGGATTACAGCTAGGGCAATTTTCAGGTCTATGGTTAAGTTAGGAATAGTTTTAGGGTTAGGTTTATGGCTAGGTCTAGTATAAGGTTTATGTTTAGGGGTAGGGTCAGGGTTAGAGCTAGGTATATTATTATGGGAATCATCAGAGTTAGGGTTTGGCTTAGGTTAAGTTTGGGATTAGGGCTCAAATTAGCATTAGCATTAGGGTTAGGGTAATGATAGGGTTAGGTTTAGGGTTCAAGTTAGGTTTAGGTTAATGAATAAGGTTAGGGTTAGCAATAAGGTTAGGTTTAGGCCTAGGGTTAGTATTATGGTTATGGTTAAGCTTAGGGTAATGGATAGAGTTAGAGCTAGTGATAAGGCTAGGGTTTTGTTTAGGATTCTGGCTAGGGTTACGGTAAGGTTTAGGGCTAGGTTTTGGGTTAGTTTAAATCTAGGGTTAAGTCTCAAATATGGGCTAGGTTTTGGTTTTGGTTAGGGCTAGGGTTAGGGCTATGGCTAATGTATGAACTAGTGTTACAGTTTTTGCCAGTTTTAGGGTTAGGGTTAGGGTGATGTTTTGAGCAAGGGTTATATTTAGGGTCAGATTAAGGGTCAGGATTAGTTTTAGTGTTAGATTTAGGACTCAAATTAGGGCTAAAGCTAGTGCTAGGTGTAGGGTTAGGTTTTGGTTTAGGTTAAGGGTTATGGTTAGGGCTATGGGTCAGTTTTGTTTTAGGGATAGGGATAAGGTTAAGGCTAGATTTTGGATTAGCATCATGGTTAGGGCTAGTTTTAGAGTGAAGTTTAGGCTTAGGGTTAGGGTTAGATTTAGAATTAGGATTGAGCCAAAGTTAGGGCTCATGCTAGGGTTAGGGCTAGGGTTAGGGCTAGGGTTAGGATTTTGGTAAGGACTATGGTTAGATCTAGGGATACGTCTAGGGTGAGATTTAGAGTTATTCTTAGGAATAGGCTTATGGTGAGGGTTAGGGTTACTGCTAAATTAGGGCTAGGAATAGGACCTGGGTTAGTATTAGGTCTTAGCCTAGGGTTTGGGCTAGGGTTAGGGTTAGCACTGGGGTTAGGGTCAAGTTTAAGGGAATGAGTGGGGTTATAGCTAGGTTTAGGACTAGTGTGAGGGTTAGAATTAGGATTAGGCCTCGAGTTATTGTTCTGTTTAGGATTAAGGCTAGGATTAGGGCTAGAATAAGGGTTAGGTATTCTGATAGGGTTAGGGCTAGGTCTCGATCTAGGGATAATATCAGGTCTAGGGTTATGGTTAAGGATAGTTTTAGGGTTAGGTTTTGGCTAGTTCTATTGTAAGGGTTAGGTTTACGTTAAAGGTCAACTTTAGAGCTACGGTTATTATTAGTGTCATGGTCAGGGTCAGGGTTAGCGTTTGGTTTATGTTAAGGTTAAGGGGTTAGGGCTTGGATTAGCATTAAGGTTAGGTTTAGAGTTAAGGTAATGGAAGAGTTTCCTTTAGGTTTTAGTTAAGGTTTAAGGTAAATGATGGGTTAGGTTTCAGCGATCGAGTTAGGATTAACATTAGGGTTAGGGTTATGTTTGGTGTAATGGATAGTTTTAGAGCTAGGGTTAGGGCCAAGTTATGGTTGGGATTAAGTCTAGGATTAGGGTTAGGTTTAGAGGTAGGGCTAGGGTTTGGTTTAGGGTAAGTGTTAGGGTTAGGGTAAGTGTTAGTTTAGGGTTAAGGTTATGGTTAGGTTAGTATAAGGGTTAGTGTTTGAGCTAGGGTTAGGTCTAGTGCGAGTGTTAGGTTTAGGTTTAGTTCTAAGTATGAGATTATGGTTAGAGTTATGTTTAGTGTTAGGGATAGGGTTTTTATTACGGTTAGGATTAGGGTTAGGTTAATGGATTTGATTAGAGCTAAATTTCGGGCTAGGGTTAGGTTAGGATTAGGGCTAGGGTTAGGATTAGGATTTAGGATAGGGCTAGGGTTATGTTTAGTATAAGGGTTAGGCTTTGATCTAGGGTTAGGTCTAAAGAGAGGGTTAGGGTTAGAGTTAGTGTTGGGTTATGGCTAGGCTTAGGTTTATGCTTAGAGCTAAGTTTAGGCCTAGGATTAGCTCTAAGTTTTGTGTTAGGTTTAGGTCTAGGGTTAGGACTATGGGTAATGTAAAAGATAGGGTTATATTTAGGGCTAGTTTTAGGTTTAGGGTTATAGCTATGTCTAGTGTTAGGTCTAGGTTTTGTGTTAGTGTCAGGTTCAAAGCTAGTTTAAGTGTTAGGATCAGGGTCAGTGTTCGGATAGGTTTAGGTTTAGCTTTAGGGTTAGAGCCAGAATTAGGATGAGAGATCTAGGGAAAAGGTAAATGTTTGGTTTAAGTTAAGAGTTATTGTTAGGGCTGGTGCGAGGATTTTGTTTAGGTCTAGGGCTAGAGTTATAGCTATATTTAGGATTAGCTTTGGGTCTAGGTATAGTGTTAGGCTTAGGCATAAGTATAGGGTTACTGGTAGGTCTAGTGATATGTTTTGGTTTAGGTTTAGGGTCAGGTTTAGACCTAGGGTTACTTTTAGGGTCAGATGAGGGTCAGGGTTAGGTTTAGAGGTAGATTGAGGGCTAGGGTTAAGACTAGTAATATGGTTAGAGTTGAAGTTAGGGTAAGGATTAGGTTTAGGACTAGGGTTAGCATTTGGGTTAGGGTTTGGCTTAGGGTAAGTGATAGGGTTAGAGCTAGGGTTAGGGCTATGGTTAGGGTTAGGTTTAGGGCTAGTGTTAGGGTTAAGATTAGGTTTAAAGCTAGGTTTAGGGCTCGGATCCAGGCTAGGATTTGTGTTTTGGTTAATGCTAGGGTTAGGACAATAACTAATGTACGAACTAGGGTTACAATTAAGGCTAGTTTTAGTGTTATGGTTAAGGCTAGGTCTAGTGTTTGGTTAGTTTAAGTTAGGGTGATTATTAGAGCTAGGATTTGTGTTAGGGTCAGCGTCAGGGTCAGAGTAATTTTTAGAGTTATGGTTAGGGTAAGGTGTAAGGTTTGGGTTTGGATTAGTCTAATGGTTTGGGTTACGGATATGGCTTGGTTTTGTTTTATGGCTAGGGCTAGGGCTAGGGCAAGTTTTAGGGTTAGCATTATGGTTAGAGTTAGTGTTAGGGTTTGGTCTGGCTTATGATTAGAGTTAAATTTAGAGTTAGGTTTAGATTTAGAGTTGGTTTAGATATAGAGTTAGGATAGGGCTAAGGATAGAACTAGGGCTACGGCTAGGGCAAGAGTTCTAGTTAGTCTTAGGGCTAGTGTTAGGGTTAGGATAGGATTAAATTAGAGCTAGGATTAGTGCTAGGCTTAGTGTTAGTATTAGGCCTAGGGTTAGGGTGGGGGTTAGGGTTAGGTTTAGGGTTGTGGTTAGGTTTGTGGTAAGGGATGGGGTTATAGGTAGTTTAGGGATAGAGTGAGGTTTAGAATTAGGGTTAGGGCTCGGGTTATCGTTCAGATTAGGATTAAGGCTAGGTTTAGGGCAAGGATTACGGTTAGGGCTAATTTCATGTCTAGGGTTATGGCTAAAGATAGTTTAAGTTTAGGTTTATGGCTATGCCTTCTGTAAGCATTAGGTTTAGGGTTAGGGTCAGGTTTAGCGATAAGGGTATTATTAGGGTCATGGTCATGACTAGTGTTTTGGATGTTAAGGTTTAAATTAGGACTTGAATTAGCATTAAGATTATGATCAGTAATTATAGGGTTAGGTTTAGTTTTCAGGTTAGATTTAGGGTAATGGATAGGGTGAAGGTTAGGGATAGGGTTAGGTTTAGGCCTAGGGTTATGGTTATGGTTAGGGTAATGGATAGGGTTAGAGCTAGGGTTATGGTTACAATTAGTGATAGGTTGAGAGTTAGGTTTAGGTTTACAGCTAAGTGTAGGGCTCACAATAGGGCTAGGATTTGGGTTAGGTTAGGGCTTGGGTTAGGGTTATGGCTGATGTAAGTTCTAGGGTTATGATTAGGGCTAATTTTAGTGTTAGGGGTTAGGACTAGGTTTAGGTTTAGGATGATGTTTAAACCTAGGGTTAGTTTTAGGGTCATAGTCAGGATGAGGATTAGTTTTAGGGTTCAACTTATGACTCGGATTATTGCTAGGGTTAGGGCTAGGTGTAGGATTAGGGCTTGGTTTATGTTAAGAGTTAGGGTTAGGTCTATGGCTCAGTTTGGTTTTAGTGCTAGGGCTGGGGTTAGGACTAGTATTAGGATTAGCCTTAGGGTTAGAGCTAGGGTTAGGTGTGGGCTTAGGCTTATTGTTAGGGTTAGATTTAGAGTTAGAGTTAGATCTAGGGTTATGGCCAGGGATATGAATAGGGCTAGGGTTAGACCTATGGTTCAGGCTAGGATTAGGCTTCCTGTAATATATAGGGTTAGAACTAGAGTTAGGGCTAGTGTGAGAGTTAGAGGTAGTCTTTGGGCTAGGGTTAGGGTTAGGGTTAGGGATAAGGCTAAATTAGGGCTATGATTAGGGCTATGGTTAGTGTTAGGTTTAGGCCTAGGTTAGGGTTAAGGTTATAATTAAGGCTATGTTTAGGGCTAGGATACGGACTAGGGTCTGTGTTAGGGTTAAGGCTAGGATTATGGCTAGGGCTAAAGTCAGGTCTAGGGTTATGGTTAGGGATAGTTTTAGGGTTAAGTTTATGTCTAAGTCTAGTGTAAGGGTTAGGTATAGGGTAATAGGCAGGTTTAGACCTAGGGTAATTATTAATGTCAGGGTCAGTGTTGGGTTTTGTTTAGGTTTGACTTTAGAGTTAGGGCTCAAATTAGCATTAGAGTTAGCATTAGCATAATGATAAGATTAGGTTTAGGGTTCAAGTTAGGTTTAGTGTAATTCACAGTTTGGGGGATAGTGATAAGGTTAGGGTTAGGCCTTGGGTTGGCATTAGGGTAAGGACAATGTTTAGGGTAATGGATACAGTTAGAGTGAAGGGTAGGGATAGGTTATGGTTAGGAATAGGTCTTGAGTTAGGGTTAGGATGAGGGTTAGAACTATGGTTAGGTTTAGGGTAATGTTTAGCATAACGGTTAGGTTTTGAGCTATGGTTAGTGCTAAGCTGGGAGTTAGCTTACAGGGTTAGATCTAGGAATAGGATTACCATAGGTTTGGGGTTAGAGTTAGGGTAAGAGTTAGACCTAGGAATAGTGGTAGGGCCAGTATAAGGCTATGTCTAGGTTTAGTGTTGGGGTTTGGTTTAAGTTAATGTTTAGGGTTAGGGCTATTTCTTGGCTTTAGTTTAGTCCTAGGGTTAGGTTTAGGGATAGTGTAAGTGTTAAGCTTAGGCTTAGGGTTAGGGTTACATTTGGAGTTAGGGTTAGATCTAGGGTTAGAGCTGGGACTAAGGATATGGCAAGGGTTAGGGATAGGGATAGGGTTATGGTAGGGAATAGGGTTATGGTAAGGGATAGAGTTAGAACTAGGGATAGGTATAGGGCGAGAGTTAGAGTGAGTCTCAGTTCTAGGCTTAGTGTTAGGGTTAGAGATAGGACTAAATTAGTGCTAGGATTAGGGCTAGGTATAGGGCTAGAGTTAGAGTGAGTCTCAGTTCTAGGCTTAGTGTTAGGGTTAGAGATAGGACTAAATTAGTGCTAGGATTAGGGCTAGGTATAGGGCGAGAGTTAGAGTGAGTCTCAGTTCTAGGCTTAGTGTTAGGGTTAGAGATAGGACTAAATTAGTGCTAGGATTAGGGCTAGGTTTATTGTTTGACTTAAGCCTAGAGTTAGGTTTAGGTTTAGGTTTAAGATTAGGGTAAGATATGGCATTATAGCTAGGTATAGAGGTAGGGTGAGTGTTAGAATTAGGGTTAGGAGTAGGGTTAGGGTTAGGGTCATGATTAAACTAGGCTTAGGGCTAGTATGAGGGCTAGGGTTTGTTTTAGGTTTAGGACTAGGATTAGGGCTAGGGCTAATTTCAGGTCCAGAATTATTGTTAAAGATAGTTTTAGGGTTAGGATTATGGCTATGTCTAAAGTAAGGGTTAGGTGTAGAGTTATGTTCAAGTTTAGAGCTAGGGGTTTTATTAGGGTCAAGGTCAGTGTTAGTGTTTGGGATAGGTTAAGGTTTAAAGTTAGGGCTTGAATTAGTGTTAGTGTTAGGGTTAGTGTAATGATAGGTTAAGTTTAGGTTCAGGTTAGGTTCAGGGTAATAGATTTCATTAAGATTAGGGATGGGTTTAGGTTCATGCCTAGGGTTAGCATTAGGTAATGGTTTTGGTTATGGTAATGGATAGAGATAGATATCGGTTTAGGGCTATGTTTATGGTTATGAATAGGGCTAGGGTTAAAGCTAGGATCAGGGCTAGGTTTTGGGTTAAGTTAGGGATAGGGCTAATGTAAGTTCTATGATGAAGTTTAGGGCTAGTTTTAGGGTTTTAGGGCTAGAGTTATTGTTAGGGTTAGGTTTAGGGTTAGGGTGATGTTTATATCTAGTTGTGTCAGGTCAATGTCAGGTTCAGGGTTAGTTTAAGGGTTCAGCTTACAACCCATATTAGGGTTAGTGTTAGGGCTACGTTTACGGTTAGGGTTTGGTTTAGGTTAAGGGTTAGTGGTATAGCTATAGCTCAGTTTTGTTTTAGGGCTAGGGCTAGGGTGAGTGCTAGTTTCAGGATTAGTGTCATGGTTTGGGCTAGTGTTAGGGTTTGGCTTAGTCTTCGGATTAGGGCTCAATTTAGAGTTAGGTTTTGTCTAATGTTAGTTCTAGGGCCAAGGATAGGGCAAGGGTTAGGGCTAGGGTTAGGGTTACGGTAAGGCTTAGAACAAGTGAAAGGTCTAATGTGAGAGTTAGAGTTAGTCTTAGGACTAGGGTTAGGGATAGGGCTAAATTATGGCTAATATTAGGCTAGGGTTAATGTCAGGGTTAGGCCTAGAGTTTGGGTTAGGTTTGTAATTAAGGCTATGTTTAGGGCTAGGATAAGGGCTAGGGTTTGTGTCATGGTTAGGGCTAGAATTATGGCTAGGGCTAATGTCAGGTCTAGGGTTACAGTTAGCGATAGTTTTAGGGAAATGTTTACAGCTAGGTCTATTGTACTGGATAGGTATAGGGTAAGAGTCAGGTTTTGAGCTAGGGGAATTATTAGGGCCAGGGTCAGTGTTAGGGCTTGGTTTAGGTTTGAGTTTAGGGTTACAGCTCGAATTAGAGTTAGGTTTAGGTTTAGGGTAAAAATAGGGTAAGATTTAGGGTTCAGGTTAGGTTTAGGGAAATTGATAGTTTTGGGGATAGTGACAGGGTTAGGTTTAGTCCTAGGGTTATCATTAGGGTAAGGGTTATGTTTAGGGTAATGGATACAGTTAAGGTTAGGGATAGGATTATGGTTAGGATTAAGTCTTGGGTTAGGGTTAGGGTGAGGGTTAGGATTAAGGCTAGGTTTACAGCTCGGATAAGGGTTTGTTTTAGGGTTAGGGCTAGAATTGTGGCTAGGGCTAAGGTCAGGTCTAGGGTTACTGTTAGGAATAGTTTTACAGAAAGGTTTATGGCTAGGTCTATTGTAAGGTTTAGGTAGAGGGTAAGAGTCAGGTTTAGAGCTATGGGAATTATTAGGGCCAGGGTCAGTGTTAGGGCTTGGTTTAGGTTTGAGTTTAGGGTTACAGCTCGAATTAGGGTTAGGTTTAGGGTAAAGATAGGGTTAGGTTTAGGGTTCAGGTTAGGTATATAGTAATTGATATTTTTGTGGATAGTGATAGGGTTAGGGTTAGTCTTAGGGTTAGCATTAGGATAAGGGTTATGTTTAGGGTAATGGATACAGTTATATTAAGGTTAGGGCTAGGGTTATGGTTAGGATTAGGTCTTGGGTTAGGGTTAGGGTGAGGGTTAGGATTAAGACGAGGTTTTTGGATCAGATGAGGGTTTGTGTTAGGGCTAGGGCTGGGATTAAGGCTAGGTCTAATGTCAGGTCTAGCATTACAGTTAAGGGTAGTTTAGGGTTTGGTTACGAACAGGTCTACTGTGAGGGTTAGGTTTAGGGTAAACATCAGGTTTAGAGCTAGGTGTGTTATTACAGTCAGGGTCAGGATTAGGGATTGGTTTTGGTTAAGGTTTAGAGTTAAGGCTTTAATTAGCATTAGGTTCATAGTAATGGATATGGTTAGATTTAGGGTTCAGGATAGGTTTAAGGTTTTAAATAGCCTTAGGGATTGCTATACTGTTAGGTTTATTCCTATTTTTAGCATTTGGTTAGGCTTAAGTTAGGGTAAAAGATAGGATTACAGCTAGGTTTAGGGCTATGTTTATGGTTAGGATTAGGGCTAGTGTTAGGGTTATGTTTAGGCCTAGGGTTAGGGTTAGGTTTAGGGTAAGTGTTATGGTTGGAGCTAGAATTAGGGGTTGGGAGAGGTTTAGGATTAGAGCAGGTATAGGATAAATGATAGGGTTAGGGCTACGCTTATCATTAGGGTTAGGGTTAGAGTTATGGTAATAGATACAGTTAGATCAAAGGTTGACCAATGGTTACAGTTAAAATTAGGGTTAAAGTTAGGGTTAGGGATAGGGCTATGTTAAGGTTTAGGGTTAGGATTAGGGCTCAGTTTTGAGGTAGAATTAGGGTTAGAGTTACTTTACTCAAATTTCTTTGATACAATCCAGGATTCATCTTTAAATAACCTTACTCTATTTCCCAGATTTAGGCCTTTTGGTTCAACTGTTTTGTGTCTGAAACAGTTAATGTTTTCATTTTACTTCATTTTGACCTAAATGAGTACATGTAAATGGACCTGGAAATCAAACAGAGTTTATGCTAGCTGCTTGAAACTGCACACACAACCTCAATTCATTGTGGGGGACACTCTGGTATATTCCTTATGAGTGTAGGCCTAAGCTGAAGCATGCAAAGACAACTTTATCCAAGAGTCCTTTAGGAGAAAGCAGGGAATATGCATGCACTGAAATTCCTCCCATAATTATTTTGTCAGATTTGTTTGATACTGAGTAGGATTCATTATTTAGCTTGCCCCACAAAGCTCTCCAAGTGTGTGACTTCTAGGATCAATTGTTCTCTAATCAGGTTGGGGTTAGTGTTAGGTTTATGGTTAGGGCTAGGTTTAGATATAGTGTTAGGGTGAGAGTAAGTTTTGTACAAATTAGTTTGATACTTGGAAGGAGTCATCATTTACCTAGCCTTAATATGTTCCTCAGGTTTGGGCCTTCTCATTTCAATGGTTTGCTAACAGGGACACTCTGTATTTTAAGGTTTCACTTCATATTGACCTATATAGGTAAATGAAAATGGAGGTTGAAATCAAACCGTGTTGGTGCCAGCTGCTTGAAACTTCAAACACTGAATCAGTTCTATGTGGAAACTCTCCGGTTCTTTGTGAAAGTAGCCCTATGATGAAGATGGCAAAAACAACTTTATCTGAGAGCCCTTTAGCAGAAAACAGAGAAATATGCATTAACTGAAATACCACCTCATTTATTTGGTCATATTTCTTTGATACTGCATAGGATTCATTTGATAGCTTAGCCTACTAGGCTTCCCAAGTTTGGGACTGTCTTTGATACTGGGCAGGATTCATTATTTTCTTACTATACTCCACCTGTTTGGGCCTCCTAGGATCAATGGTTCACTGTAAGGAACAGTTTGTATTTTTAAGTTTTAGTTCATTTTGTCCTATACAGGTAAATTGAAATGGAATTTAAAATCAAACAGCATTGGTGCTAGCTGCTTGAAACTTCACACTCCATCAATTCTCTGTGAGCAATCTCTGGTTTGTTCTTGTGACAGT
This sequence comes from Marmota monax, assembly GCF_021218885.2. NCBI lineage: Eukaryota > Metazoa > Chordata > Mammalia > Rodentia > Sciuridae > Marmota > Marmota monax. Next base: position 34,265 of record NW_026695181.1, on the reverse strand, counting down.
AGGCTTAAGCTGAAGCATGTAAAAAAAAAAAAAAAAAACTTTATCCAAGAGTCCTTTAGGAAACTGGGAAATATGCATCACTGATATACTCCATCAACTGTTTGGACAGATTTATTTGATACTGCACAGTATTCATCCCTTAGCTTTCCCCAATAGGCTGCCCAAGTTTGGAAATTCTATGGTCAAAGGTTTCATGAAAATGTTAGGGTTAGGGTAAGAGCTAGGGTTAGAACTAGTGTTAGGGTTAGAGTTAGTTTTATTCAAAATTCTTTGATACTTGGAAGGATTTATCTTTTAGCTAGATTTACTCTGTTCCCCATGTTTAGGCCTTCTCCTTTCACAGGTTCACTGTCAGGAACATTTTGTATTTTAAGATTTCACTTAATTTTGACCTATACGGGAAAGTTAATGGAGTTGAAAATCAAACAGGGTTTGTGCTAGCTTATTGAAACTTCACACACTCCATCAGTTCTCTCTAGGGACTCTGGTATGCTCCGTGTAAAAGTAGGCCTATGCTTAAGCATGCAAAAACAACTTAATCTGAGAGCCCTTTAAAAGAAAACAGGAAAATATGCATGTATTGAAATACCTCCCATAATTATTTTGTCAGATTCGTTTGATGTTGGATAGAATTCATCACTTAGCTTGCCCCACAAGGCTCCCCAAGTGTGGAAAGTATAGGATCAATGGTTCTTTAATCAGGTTAGGGTTAATGTTAGTTTTAGGGTTATGGCTAGGGCTAGGGTTAGAGTTAATGTTGGGGTGAGAGTTAGTTTTGTTCAAATTTCTTTGATACTGGGCAGGAGTCATCTTTTATCTAGCCTTCGTATGCTCCCAAGGTATGTTCTTCCCAATTCAATGGTTCACTATCATGAACACTTTGTATTTTAAGGTTTCACATCATTTTGACACCTATGGGTAAATAAAAATGGAGGTGGAAATCAAACAGGCATCCCTTCCCCTAAACCTAACCATAAACATAGCCCTAATCCTAGGCCTAAGGCTAACACTAACCCTAGACCTATTCCTAGCACTAATTTAGCCATAAACCTAACACAAACTCTAGCCCTAAGACTAAGTCTAACTCTTTCCATAGCCCTATTCCTAGTTCTAACCCTATCCTTTACCATAGCCCAAACACTAGCCCTAATCTTAGCTCTAACACTAGCCATAGCCCTAACCCTAGAATTAGCCATAACTCTAAATCTATTCCAAAGCCTAAACTCCCCCTATCAGTAGCAATAACACTAATGCTAATCATAAAACTACACTTAACTTCAGCTTTACTCCTAAAACAAAACCGAGCCATAGGACTAACCCTAAACCTTAATGTAAACCAAATCCTAACCCTACATCTAGCCCTATGCCTACCCCTAATTTGAGGCCTATCCCTAACCATAATATGAACCGTTACCCTGACTCTGAACCCAACACTAACCCTAGTTCAAAATATCACCCTAAACCTAAACGTAATCCTAAAACTAGACTTAGTCCTAAATGTAACCCTAAAACTAGCCCTAATCATAACCTTACTTCTTATAGTACCTGTATCCCTCTAGGAGAGCCCTAACGTAACCGTAAATCTAGCCCTAATCCAAGACCCAACCCTAGCTTTAAACCTAACTCGAGTCCTAAACCTAGTCCTAACCCTTACCCTAAACCTAACCCTAAATTAATCCTTGCACTAAACCTAAACCTAACCCTACCCCTAGCCCTGACTCTAACCATAAACCTAGCCCTAACCCTAGATCTACCCTATCCATTAATCAAACCCTAACACTAAAACAAATGCTAATCCTCAGGCTGATCCTAGCCATATCCCTAAACCTAAACTGTCAAATACCCTAAAACTAACCTTAACCCTACCCTGAAATATCATTATCCTATATGGAACCTTAACCCTAAGGCTAACTTGAGCCCTAATCCTAACACTAAACTTAAACCTAAACTTAATCCTAACCTTAACACAAACCCTAACCCTAACCATTACACTAATCATAGCAAAAACCCTAATCCTAAATCTAACACTAACCCTAACCCTCACCCTAACACAAATCATAACACTAACCATAACACTAACCCTAACCCTAATACTAACCCTAACCCTAACCCTAAAACTAACTCTATATGTAATCATAACCCTAACCCTAACACTTACCCTAATCCTAACCCTAACCTTAAACCTAACCCTAACACGAAACCTAACCCTAACCCTAATCCTAAAACCAAAACTAACACTAAACTTTACCCTATCCCTAACACTGACCCTAACACTAATCCTAACCCTAACCCTAACTCTAAACCTAACACAAATCCTAACCCTATCACTAACACTAACCCTAATAATAACCCTAAACGTATCACTAGCCCTAAACCTAAACCTAACCCGAACACTAACCCTAACCCTAACCCTAACACTAACCAAACAGTAATATTAACCCAAATCTTAAAAATAAATGCAAACTTAACACTAACCTTTAAACCTAACACTAACTTTATCCTTAACCCTAACCCTACATTAACCTTAAACCTAACCCTAACCATAACATTAACCCTAACCCAAAGCCTAACACTAACCCTAAACCTATCCCTAACCTTAACACTATCCTTAACCGTAACCCTAACACTAACCCAAACACTAAAACCAACCCTAACACTAATACTAACCCTAACCCTAACAATCACCCTAACCCTAACCCTAACACGAACCCTAACCCTAACCCTAACCCTAACACGAACCCTAACCCTATCCCTAACACTAACACTAATCCTAAACCTAATCCTTAACATAACCCTAACCCTAACACGAACCCTAACCCTAACCCAAAACCTAACCCTAATCCGAACTGTAACCCTAACCCTAATACTTAACCAAACCATAACACAAACCCTAACAGTAAGCCTAAAACACACCATGACCTAAACCTAACACTCACACTAATCCTAACCCTAACCAAAATGCAAAATTTAAACCTAAACCTAAGCCTAACCCAATCCCTAACCCTAAAGCTAACACTAACCGTACCCTAACTCTAACTCTAAACCTTAAACTTACCCTAACCCTACCTCTAACCCTAACCTTAACCCTAACCCTAACACTAATTCTAAACCTAACACTAACACTAATCCTAACCCTAACCCTAACCCTAACCCTACACCTAACCATAACCCTAACCCTAACCCGAACACAAACCCTAACACAAACCATAACTGTAAACCTAACCCAAAACTAAACCTAACCTTTACGAAACCCTAACACTGACCCTAACAATAAACATAACTCTAAACCTAAAACTAACCCTAACCCTAACACTAAGCCTAACACTAACCCTAAACCTAAGCCTAACTCTGACACTAAACCTAACACAAACACTAACCCTAACACTAACACTAACCATAAACCTAAATATAAACCTAAGATTAACCCTATCACTAACCCTAAAATAACCTTAACTCTAAACCTAATCCATACATAACCCTAACCCTAACCCTAACACTAACACTAAATCTAACCCTAACAGTAACCCTAACACTACTTCTAACCCTAAGCTTAATACTAACCCTAAACCTTACACTAACCCTAACACTAAACCTAACACTAACACTAACCCTAAACCTAACCTATACCCCAACAATAACCTCAACACTAACCTCAATCATAACAATAACTCTAAACCTAACACTAACTCTATCCCTAATACTAACCATAATGCTAACCCTAAACCTAACATTAACACAATACCTAAACCATAACCCTAACCCTAACACTAATCCTTACCCTAACCCTAACTCTAACCCTAACCCTTACATTGAAACTAAACCTAACCCTAAACCTAACCCTAACCCTAACCTTAACCCTAAATGTAACACTAACCCTAACCTTAACCTTAACCCTTACATAAACTCTAAACCTATTTCTAACTGTAACACTATTCAACCCCTAAACCTAACCCTAACCCTAACATTAACAGTAAGCCTAACCCTAAACCTAAACCTAACCCTAACACTAACCCTAACCCTAAACCTAACATGAACCCTAATCCTAACTCTAACACTAACAATAACCATAACCCTAACATTAATGCTATCACTAAGCCTAAAATTAACCTTAGCCCTAACGCTAAACCTAACCTTAACCCTTACACTAAAACAAACCATAACAATAACCCTAACCCTAAACCTAAACCTGTACGTAACACTAACCTTAACTCTAACACAAACATGAACACTAACCCTAACCCTAACCCTAAGTAAACCTAACCCTAACCCTAAACCTAACATGAATCGTAACACCAAACCTAAAACTAACCCTAACATTAACCCAAAACCTAACCCTAATCCTAACTTAACCCTAAGGTAAACCTAAACCTAACCTTAATCCTAATCATAAACATAACCCTTATCATAACACTAACCCTAAATCTACCAATAAACTTAACCCTAACTACCTAACACTCAACCTAAACCTAACCCTACCCCTAACCCTAAATGTAAACATAACCATAAACCTAACCCTAATCCTTACCTTAACCCTAATCAAACACTAACACCAACCCTAACCCTAATCCTAACACTAACCCTAACCCTAATGCTAACCCTAACCCTAACCCTAAAAATTATACTAAGCGTAAACCTAAACCTAAACCTAACACTAACCCTAATCCAAACACGAGCCATATACCTAACAATAACCCTAAATAAAACTAAACCTAACCCTATCGCTAAAACGAACCTAACCGCAAACCTAAACATAACACTAACACTAACCCTAACCCTAACTTAAACCTAACCCACAACCAAACACTAACACAAATCGTAATCATAATATTAACCCTAACCATAACACTAACCTTAAACCTAAAACTAACCTTAATCCTAACCCTAACCCTAACGCTAACACTCACTCTAACCCTAACCCTAACAGTAACACTAACTCTAATAATAAACCCAACCCTAACCCTAACCTTACCTTAACCATAACCCTAAAACTAACACTAACCCTAACCCTAACACTAACACTAACCCTAACACTAACCCTAACCCTAATCCTAACCGTAAAACCAACCCTAACCCTAACCCTAAACTTACCCTAACCTTAACACTATCTAACAATAACACTAATCCTAATCCTAACCCTAAATCTAACCATAATCCTAACCCTAAACCTAACTCAAACACTAACTCTAATCCTAATACTAATTCTAACCCTAATCATAACCCTAAATCTTACACTAACCCTAACCCTAACTCCACAACAAACTCTTACCCTAACCCTAACAGTAACCCTAAACCTTACCCTAAACCTAACCCTAAGCATAAACCTAACCCTAAACGAACCCTAACCCAAAACCTAACACTAACCTGAATCCTAACATGAAACCTAACCATAAACCTAACACTAACCCTAACTATAACTGTAACCCAAAACCTAACAGTAACCGTAATCCTAACCCTAAACAAAACCCTAATCCTAACCATAAACTAACCCTTACCTAATCTTAACACTAACCCTAAACCTAACAATAACATCAAACCTAACCCTAACCCAAACCCTAACCCTTTCCCTAACCCTAACAATTACATTAAAACTAAATCTAACTCTAAACCTGACACTAACCCTAATTTTAAACCTATCTCTAACCCTAAAACTAATTATAACACTAAACCAAACACTAATGCTAACCCTAACTATAGTCCTAACACTAACTCTAAACCTAAACCTAACACTGAACCTAAACCTAAGCCTAACAGGAACCCTAAACCTAACAGGAACCCTAAGCCAAATGCTCACACTAACCTAAACTAAACCTGAACCTCTCCTTAACAGGAACCCTAAACCTAAGGCTAACCCCACCGCTAACAATAACCTCTACTCTAACCCTAACCCTAACTTAACCCTAATCCTAACACTAACCCTAACCCTAAACCTAACACCCTAACCCTAAACCTAGCACTAACACTAACTCTAATTATAACCCTAAACCTAAACCAAAACATTAACCTATCTCTGACCCTAACCGTAACACTAACACTAACACTAAACTTAACACTATCCCTAACCCTAACATTAACCCTAATTCTAACCGCAACCCAAACCATAATCCAAACCATAACACAGTAACATACACCATAAACTTAACCATAACCATAACCATAACCTAAATCTAATCCTAACTCTAAATTTACACTAACCCTAACCTAACACTAACCCTAACGAAACCCCTAACAGTAACCCTAAAGCTAACTGTCACCCTAAACGAACTCTAACCCTAGCCCTAAAACTAACCCTAACTCTAACCATAATTTTAACCCTAAACACAACACTAAACCTAACCCTGAAACTAACCCTAATCGAAAACCAAGCCCTAACATTAAACCTAACCCTAATCCTAACCATATCACTAAACATAACTTTTACTGTAACCCTGAACCTAACTCTAATCTTAACCCTAAATATCAACCTAACACTAACCATAACCCTACCCTAATAGAAACCCAAAACTAAACCTAACCCTAAACTAACCATAAACCTAACTCTAACACAAACACTAAACCTAACCCTAAAACTAACCCTAACCTTAACCTAACTCTAATCCTAACCCTAACCTAAACCTAACACTAACCATAACACTAACCCTAACCCTAACACTTAAACTAATCCTAATTCTAACCGTAACCAAACACTAATCTGACCCTAACCCTAACCATAACCTTAACACTAACCCTAACCCTAACACTTACACTAACACTAACCCTAAACCTAACACAAACTTTAACCTTAACACTAACTATAACCCTAAATGTAACCTTAACCCTATCTCTAATCCTTACTCTAATGCTAACACAAACCCTAACCGAAATCATAAACCTAACACTAACATAACCCTCACCATAATCCATACCTAATCCGAACCCTAACTTTAATACTAACTCAAAACCTAACCCTAACAGTAACCCTAACCATAATCCTTACCCTATCACTAACCCTAACCCTAAACCTAACACTAAACTTACCTTTAACATTAACCCTAACCCTAACCCTAACACTAACACTAACACTAACCCAAACCCTAAAACTAACCCTAACCCTACCCTTAAACCTAACACTAACCCTAAACCTAACTCTAACCATAATCCAACCATAACCCTAAAACTAACCCTAAACCAAATCCTAACCCTAATGCTAACCCTAACACAAACCCTAACCCTAACCCTAACACTAACCCTGACACTATTTTTAATCCTAACTCTAACCATAATTCTGACACTAACCCTAAACATAACTAAAAAATTAACCCTAACCCAAAGCCTAACACCAACTTTAACTCTAAGCCTAAACCGTACTCTAAACCTAACCCAAACCCTAACACTAACCCAAACCCTAACACTAACCCTAATGCTAACCCTAACACTTATTCTAACACTAACTCTAAACTTAACACTATCCAACCCTAACCCTAACTTTAACTATAAACCTAACCCTAACCCTAAGCCTAACACTAACCCCAAAACTATAACTAATTCTAATCATTTCACTAACACTAACCCTAACCCTAACACTAATCCTAACCCTAAATGTATCACAAACACTAACCCTAACACTAACCCTAACCATATACCTAATCATAACCAAAACACTAACACTAACACTAATCCTAACCCTAAACTTAACACTAACCGTAACAATTACCCTAAACTTAACTTTAATCCTAACTGTAACCCTAACACTAATCCTAACCCTAGCCCTAACCCTATACCTCAAACTAACCCTATCCCTAAAACTATCTCTAACCCTAACCCTAACCCAAACCCTAAACCTAACTCTAACCCTAAGCGAAATATTAATCCTAACCCTAACCGTAACCCTAAACATAAACTTACACCTAACCCTAACACTAAACCTATCCCTAACCCTAACCCTAACAGTAACCATAACACAAACCAACAACCTAGCCTAAACCTAACACAAACCCTAACCCTAACCCTAACCTTTACACAAATCATAACTCAAACCACAACCCTAACCCTAACCTAACCTAAACCCTAATGCTTACCTAACCCTAACCCTAACCCTTACCCTACACTAATCCTAACCCTAATCCAAAACCTAACACTAACCTTAATCTTAACCCTAAACCTAACCATAACAATACCCTAACCCTAACCGTATCCCTAACACTAACCCTAAACCAATCCTAACAGTAAACCTAACAATAACAATAACCCTAACCCTAATCCTAACACTAACACTAACCCTAACTCTAACCATAACACGAACCCTAACCCTAACATTAACCCTAACCCTAAACCTAACCTTAATTGTAACCCTAACACTAACCCTAAACCTAACTCTAACCGTAACACTAACACTAAACATAACCCTAACCCCAAATCTATCACTAACCAAAACCCTAAACATAACCGTAACTCTAACCCCCACCCTAACCCAAACCCTAAAATGAACCCTAAATCTTACATGAACCCTAACCCTATAACTAACCCTAAACCTAACCCTAACCCTAACACTAACCCTAACACAAAAAACTAAACCTAATCCTAAAACTAACCCTTAGCCTAATGCTGTATTTAACCATAAACTAACCCTAATCGTAACTCTATCACTAATCCTAAACCTATTCCTAACCCTAACCCTAACTGTAACACTAACCCTAACACTAACTCTATCCCTAACACTAACCTCAAACCTATAACTTATCCTAAAACAATAACTAATCCTAAACCTATCACTAACCCTAATCCTAAACCTAACCCTAACCTTACATAAACCATAACCCTAACAGTAACACTTACCGTAACACTAACACTAATCCTAACCTTAATCTTAACTCTTAAACTAACACTAACCCTAACCCGATCCCTAACCTTGATCCTCACCCTAATTTTAAAACTAACCCTAAACCTAACCCTAATCCATACCCTAACAATAACCCTAACTCTTACCTAATACTAAACCTAAACCTAATTCTAACCCTATCACTAACCCTAACCATAACCCTAACCCTAAACCTAACACTAACCCTAACTTTAACACTAACCCTAACCCTAACTCTAACCCTAAAACAACTGTAACCCTAACCCCAACCCTAATCCAAAACCTAACCCTAACCCTTAACCCAACATGATCCATAACTCCAACCCTAACATTAACCCTAAGACTAAATGTAACCTTAATCCTAATCCTAACTCTTAAACTAACCCTTACCGAAACCCAATCACTAACCCTGATCCTCACCCTAATTTTACAACTAAACCTAAACCTAACCCTAACCCTATCCCTAACCCTGATCCTCACCCTAATTCTAAAGCTAGCCCTAAATCTAACCCTAACCCGTACCCTAACAATAACCCTAACTCTTACCTAATACTAAACCTAAACCTAACCCTTACCCTATCATTAACCCTAACCATAACTCTAACCCTAAGCCTAACACTAACCCTAACTTTTACACTAAACCTACCCCTAACCCTAACAGTAACCCTAACCCTAATCCTAAACCTAACCCTAACATTAACTCTAATTCTCCTAAATCTAACCCTAAATCTAACCATAATCCATAAATAATAACCATAACCATAATCCATAAATCTAACCATAATCATAACCCTAACACAAATCCTATCCCTAACACTTATCCTAACACAAACCCTAACCCGAACCTTAACCCTAACCCAATCCATAACCCAAACCCTAACCCTAACACTTACACTAACACTAAACCTAAATCTAACCCTAATCCTAACCGCAACCCAAACCTAACACTAACTGTAACCCCAACCCAAATGCTAACCCTAACCCTAACACTAACACTAACACTAAACCTATCCCAAATCCTAAACCTAACACTAACACTAGTTTTAAACCTAATCCTAACACTAATCCTGACCCTAACCATAATACAAACCCTAACCCTAACACTAACCCTAACCCTAAACTTAATGCTAAGTGTAACACTAAACCTAAGACTAAACATAACCCTAACACTAACACTAACCCTAACTTTTACCATAAAATGAATCTTAACCCTAACATGAAACCTATCCCTAACATTAACCATAATTTTAACCCTAACCCTAACACCAAAACTAAACCTAACCCTTACTCTTACACTAACCCAAAGTATAAATCTAATTCTAACCCTAACACTAACACTAACCCTAACCCTATCACCCTAATACTAAACCTAAACCTAACACTAACCCTAACAATAACCCTAAACCTATCCCTAATCTTAACTGTAACCCTAACCCTAACACAAACCCTAACCGTAGCCTTAAACATAAACCTAAGTGCAACCCTATTCCTAACCCTAAATATAACACTAACCCTAATCCTAACACTAACTTTAACACTTACCCTAACCATAACCCTAAACTTAACCCTAAACCTCACCCTAAACCCAACCCTAACCCTAACTCTAACACAAACCCTAAACCGAACTCTAACCCTATATGAAACACTAATCCTCACCCGAACCCTAACCCTTACCATAACACTAATCAAACACTAACCGAAAATTTACACCTAACACTAACAATAAACCTAGCCCTAACCCTAACACAAACCCTAACCCTAAACTTAACACAAACCCTAACCCTAAACTTAACACAAAACCTAACCCAAACCACAACCCTAACCCTAACTCTTACCTAACCCTAACCCTAACCCACACCCTAACAGTAACCCTAAACCTATCACTAAACCTAACACTAACCTTAACCCTAATCCTGACCCTAACCATAACCGTAACACTAGCCCTAAACTTAATCCTAACCCTAATTCACACCCTAACAGTAACCCTAATCCTAACCCTAACCATAACACTGACACTAATATTAACCCTAACCCTAAACCTAATACTAACCCAAACCATAAGCCTAACCCTATCTGTAACACTAACACTAACCCTAACCCTAACTGTAACACTAACCCTAAACCTATCCCAAACCTAACACTATGTCTAACCCTATCCATAATTCTAAACCTAACACTAACCCTAACCCTAACCCTAACACTAACAGTAACCCTAAACCTAACACAAACCCTAAACCTAACTGTAACACTAAACCTAACCCTAACTCTAACCATAAACACAACCCTATATATAACCCTAACCAAAACACTAACACTAACCCCAACCCTAACCCTAAACCTAACACTAACTCTAACCCTAAACATAACCTTAACACTAACACTAACCCTAACCATAACCCTTCAACGAAACTTAACCCTAATACGAACCAAACCCTAACCCTAACCTTAACTCTATCACTAACCCTATTCCTAACCCTAACACTAAAACTAAACCTAACTGTAACCCTAACACTAACCCTAACCCTAAACCTAACGTTAACCCTAACACTAACCCTAACCTAACCCTAACCATAAAACTAACCCTAATCCTAACCACAACCCAAAACCTTACCCTAATCCTAACTGTAACCATAAACCTAACCCTAATACAAACCCTAACACTAACCCTAGCACTAATCATAACCCTAACCCTAATATTAACACTAAAGCAATCTCCAACCCTAACTCTAACCTTAACTGTAAACCTGACCCTAACACTAACCCTAAACCTAACTCTAACTTTAACTCTAACTCTAACCCTAACCCTAACAATAACCATAACCCTAACCCTTACCTAACTCTAACCCTAACTCTAAAACTAACCCTAACACCAAACCTAACCATAACCTTAACACTAATCCTAAACCCAACCCTAACACTAACACTTACCTAACTCTAACCCTAACTCTAAAACTAACCCTAACACTAAACCTAACCCTAACCTTAACACTAATCCTAAACCTATCCCTAACCCTAACCCTAACCCTAAACGTAACACTAATATTAACCCTAAGCCTAACACTAACTCTATCTCTAAACACAATCTTAATCATAACTCTAGCATTAACCCTAAACCTAACCCTAACACAAACCCTAAACCTAAAACAAACCCTAACTCTAACATTAACACTAAACCTAACTCTAATGCTAACTCTAACCATACCCCTAACTCTAAATCTAACCCTAACCTTAAACTGAAACCTAACCCCATCCCTATCCCTAACACAAACACTAAAAATAACCCTTATATGAACCCTAATCATAACCCTAAACCTAACACTAAACCTAAATCTATCCATAAACCTAATCTTTACAGTAACCCTAACCCTTACCCAAACCCTAACCCTAACTTTAACTCTAACACTAACTTTAAACCTAACACTAACCCTAAATCTTTCCCTAACTCGAACCCAAACCCTAACCCAAAATCTAACCTAACCATAACACTAACCCTAAACCGAATTATAAACCTAAACCAAACACTAATGGTAACCCTATACCCAAGCCTAACACTAAGCCTAAGCCTAACCCTAACCCTAACCCTAAACCTAGCCTATTTGTAACTCTAACCTTAACCTTAACCTGAATCCTAACTGTAACCATAACCCTAATCTTAACCCTAACCTTAACCCTAACACAAACACTAACACAACACTAACACTACCCTTAACCCTAAACCTAACATTAACTCTAACACTAACCATAACCATAACCCTTTCCCTAACCTAACACCAACCCTAACCCTAAAACTAACACTAACCCTAACACTAAAATTAACCAAAACACTAATACTAACTGTAACACTAACCGTAATGCTAACTGTAACCCTAACACTAACCCTGACCCTAACCCTAATAGGACCTCTCACCTTAACCCTAACACTAACCCTAACCAAAACAGTAACCCTAACTTTATACTAACCCTAACCCTAACACTAACCCTAGCCCTAAACCTAAAAAAATGCTAATACTAACCCTAACACTAACTGTAACCATAACCCTTACACTAACACTCAACCTAACGTTTACCCTGACCTAACACTAAACCTAACCCTTACCCTAACACTAACCCTAACACCAAACCTAACCAAAACACTAATACTAACCATAACACTAACCCTAAATCTAACCGTAACCCTAACAATAACTCTAACCATAACCATAACATGAACTCTCAACCTAACCCTAACCCTAACCCTAACACTAACCCTAACCCTAACCCTAAACCTAAATCTAAACCTAAAACTAACCATAACACTAACCCTAAACCTAAACCTCAACTGAACCCTAACCCTAACTCTAACCTATCACTAACCCTAACCCTAACTGTAACCCTAACCCTAATTCTAAACCTAATTGGAAACCTAATCCTAACCTTAACCCTAATCTAACCATACACCTAACTGAACCCTAACTCTAACACTAAAACTAACCCTAACAGTAACCCTAGCCCTAAAACTAACCCTATCCTTAATCTAACCCTAACAGTAATTCTAATCCTAACAATAACCCTAAATGTATCTCTAAACCTAACCCAAACAGTAATCCTATCCCTAACACTTATTCTAACAGGAATCCTAACCCATTCCCTAACCCTAACACTAAGCCTAACTGTAATACTAACCCTAACCCAATCCCTAACCTGAAAACAAACCCTAATCCAAACAATAAACCTAAACCAAATCAAACCCTAACCCTAACCCTAACACTACTTTAACACTAACCCTAACCCAACACTAACCGTATAACAAAACCTAACCATAACCCTAACGCTAAACCTAAAATTAACCCTAATCATAACCCTAATAGTAACCCTAACACTAATCCTAATTTTACCCTTAACCCTAAAACTAACCCTACACTTACCCTAACCCTAAGTCTAAACCTAATCCAACCATAACCCTAAACCTAACCATAACACAAACCCTAAACCTAATCCTAACACTAACCCTTACCCTAACCCTAACTCAAACCATAATCCTTAACCTAATTCTATCCCTAACCCTATCCCTAACCCAAACACAAAGCCTAAACCTGACACTAACTCCTAACCCTTACCCTAAGTCTAACACTAACCCTAACCCTAAATCAAACACTAACCCTAAAATTTACCCTAATCCTAATTCTATCCCTTACCTGATCCCTAATTTAACACTAACACTAACCCTATCCCTAACTTAAACACTAACCCTTACACCAAACCTAACCCTAACCATAACACTATCCCTAAGCCTAACCCTAACCCTAACATTAACCCTAAACCTAAACCTAAGTCTAACACTAACACTAACACTAAACTTAAACCTAACACTTATCCTAACCCTAACCCTAACACTAACACTATCTCTAACACTAACCCTACAATAAAGCCTAAACCTAACATGAACCCTAACCCTAACACTAATCCTAACCTTAACCTTAACCCTAACCTTAATGGTATCCTGTACCTAACCCTAATCCTATCACTAACACTAACCCTAACACTGACACTAACATTAAACCTCACCATAAACGTAACCTTAACCCTAACACTTACTCTATACCTAACCCTAACACTAACCCTAAACCTAACTCTAACACTAACCCAAACAATAATCCTAACCCTAAACCTAACCCTAACTGTAACAGTAACCCTAATCCTAACCGTAAACTTAAATGTAACCAAACATGAACCAACACCTAATCCTAACCATAACCGTAACATGAAACTACACTCTAACCCTAACCCTAACCCTAACACAAACCCTTAATCGTATGCTAATCCTAACAGAAACCCTAACCAAACCATAACCCTAACCCTAACCTAACCCTAACCCCTACCTAAACCTAATTATATACCTAACCCTAACACTAACCCTAACCCTAATCCTAATTCTAACACTAACACTAACCCTAACCCTATAACTAACTTTAACCCTAAACCTAAACCTAACACTAACCCTAACTCTAACCATAAACCTAACCCTAACCCTAATTCTAAATCTAATCTTAACCCTAACCCTAATGATAAACTTAACCCTAACCCTAACTCAAACCCTTACCCTGACCGAACACTAACCTAACACTAACCATAAAGCCAACTGTAACCCTAACTCTCAAACTAACCCTAACCCTAACCTGAAACCTAAGCCTAAAACTAACCCTATCACAAACACCAACCCTAACACTAACACTAACCCTAACCCTAACCCTAATACTAATCATAATCCTAACCATTACCTTAACCTTAACTGTAACCCTAAGCCTAACCCAAACCCTAACCCTAATACCAATCCTAACACTAAACCTAACACTAACCCTAACGCTAACCTTAAACCTAACACTAACCCTAACCCTAACCCTAAACCTATCCCTGTCTCTAACCCTAACCTTAACCCTAACACTAACCCTAACCCTAACATTTACCCTAACCCTAACACTCACCTAATGCTAACTCTAAACCTAACCATAACCCTAAACCTAGCACTCATCCAAAACCTAACTATAACCCTAACTTAAACACTAATGCTAAAACTAACCTTAAACCTAACCCTAAAACTAACTCAAACTGCAACCCTAACCCTAAAACTAATCCTAACAGTAGCCCTAACCCTATCCCTAACCTATCCCTAATCTTATCCATAATCCTAACTCCACCTCTAATCCTATCCATTACCCTAAACCATACCCTCACCATAATACTACCTTAGTCCTAACACTAATCTTTAGCCTATCCGAAAATTTAACTTTATTACTACTCCCAGTCCGAGGCCTCATTCTAGCTTTAGCCCTAACTCAAACCCTAACACTAACCCTAGATCTAAACCTGACACTAACACTAAACCAGACCCTAACTCTATCCCTACCTGTAAAACTATACTTAAACCTCACAGTAATAACAGCACTAGACTGAACCTAATCTTAAGCAGATTCATAAATCTAGCCCTAACCCTAAACAAAAACCTTGAACTAGCCCTAAAATAACCCTTAACCTAACACAAAGAGTAACCCTATCACTAGACCGAACACTATTCCTAGTTCTGGCTCTAACCCTGACCCAAACAGTGATGCTTACCCTATCACAATCTCGAGCTCTAAAACTTATCCTAACCAAAAACCTAACCCTAACACTAGACTTATCCATGACCCTAACCCTAAAACCAGCTATAACCATAACCCGAGCTCTTACATTACCCATAGCCCTAACACTAGCCATAAACATCATATAACCTATCCCTTATACTATCCCTAACCTAGCTCTGATCAAAACCCTAACCATAACCCTAGACTTAATCCTAACCCTAACCCTTGCCCTAGTCCTGAACCTAGCTCAAACTCTAACCCTTTCCCTAATAATAACACTAACCCTAACCCTAACCCTAGCCCTGACTCTAACCCTAACCCTTTCCCTACACCTAACCCTAACTCAAACCCTAATACTTACCCTAACCTAACCCTGACACTAACCCTAGGCCTAACCCTAACCTTGCCATAAACTTATCCTTAATTCTAGCCCTAACCTTAGCTCTAATCCTATCCATTACCCTAAAGATAAGCCTAAACCAAATGCTAACCCTAGGCCTAACACTAACCCTATTGCTAACAATAACCATATCCATTAATCTAAACCTAACCTGAATCCTAAACCTAACCGTATCCATTACCCTAACTCTAACCCTAACCCTACTGCTAATTCAAACCTTAACTCTAAACCTTAAACTAAACCAAACCCTACCCAGACTCTGACCCTTATAATAAACCTAGCTCTAATCCTGACCCTTACCCTAAATGTAATCCTTACACTAGACCTAGCCATAACCCAAACTTAAAACTATCCCTAACAATAACCCTCGACCTGACATTAGCTCTCACCCTAATCCTAGCCTTTGCCCTAACAAAACCCCTCAAACCTAGCCCTAAATTTAGCCTTAATCATAACCCGAACCCTAACCAAGCCCAAACCCTAATTCTAACTCTCGCCTTATCCTTATACCTAGCTATAACCCCATCCCTTTCCTAAACCTCACCCTATCCCTAACACTAACACTAACACTAACCCTAGCCCTAACCCTAGCACTAATCCTAGCCCTAATTTAGACCTAACCTTATACCCACCCCTTACCCTAGCTCTAAGACTATCTCTAACTCTCACCCTAGCCCTATTTCTAGTTCTAATCCTATCTGTTATCATAACCATAACACTATCCCTAACTTTAGCCCCGACCATAGCCCTAGGCCTAAACCTAGATCTAACCATAACAATTAATATAAGATTAAACCTCACCTTACTACTAGCCCTAACACTATTGCTAATCCCCAAACTAGCCCTAACCCTAGCCCTAGCTCTAAAACAAAACTGAGCCATAGCCCCAACCCTAACCCTAATCTAAACATCACCCTAGACCTGACATTAGCACTATCCCTAATTATTACCCTAACCCTAACACAAATCCTTACACTACACCTAGCCTTAACCCTCGCCCTAATTTGAGTCCTATCCCTAATCCTAAAAGTAACACTGATCCTGACTCTGACCCTAACACTAACCCTATCTCTAATCATCCCAATAAACCTAAACCTAATATAAACCCTAGAACCAGTCCTAATGCTAACCCTTAAACTAGCCCTAATCATAACCATAGTTCTTACATTAGCCGTAGTCCTAAACTATCCCTAACCTAACCCAAAACCTAGCCTTAATCAGGGCCCTAACCCTAGTTTTAATCATAGCCCTAGCCCTATCTTTAGCCCTAACACTTAACCTAAACCTAACCTTAAACCTAACCTTGTCCTACCCCAAAAACTAAACCAAACCATAACCCTATTCCTAACCATAACACTTGCCCTAAACCTAGGTATAAATTTATCCATTACCCTAACCATAACTCTAAGCAAATTCTAACCCTAGGCCTAACCCTAACCAAAGCCCTAACCTAACCATAACCCTGATCCGATCTGTAGCTCTAATTCTATCCATTAACTGAACCATATTTTAACCAAATTCTGTCCCTATGCCTAACTCTATCCCTATGCCTTACCCTAACCTTGTCCATTATACTAAACCTAACCTGAACCTGAAACCTAACCATATCCATTACCCTAACCCTAAGGCTAATTTTAGCCCTAACCCTAAACATTAACCTAACCCATACCCTAACCCTGACTCTGACCCTAATAATACCCCAGGCAATAAACCTGACCTTAACCCTCAACATTACACTTACAATAGACCTGGCCATAAACCTAAACCTAAAACTGTACCTAACCATAACCCTAGAACTGACATTAGCCCTAGAAATAATCCTAGCTCTAACCCTAGCACAAACAATTCCCTAATCCTAGCCCTAATCCTAGCCTTAATCCTAATCCTAACCTTAACCGGAACCCTAACCCTAATTTTATCCCATGCCCTAGACCAAAATGTAGCTGCAGCATCATACCTTACCCTAACCGTAATGCTAACCCTAACCCTAGCCCTAACTCTAGGCCAAAACCTAACACTAACCTTAGGGCTAATCCTACCCCTAAATTAACACTAATCCTAAACCTAATCCTATCCCTAGCCATAAGAGTAACTCTCACTCGCACCCCAGACCTATCCTTAGTTTAAAACTTATCCCTTACCTTAACCCAAACCCTAGCCTTATCCCTAGCCCCAATCCTAACTCTAAACATCATTGTAGCCCTAAACATGGTTGTAAACACTAATATTAAACCCAAACCTCACCCTAACACTAGCTGTAAACCTAATGCTAATTGGAAAACTAGCTCTAAACCTACCCTAGCCCTAAAACAAAACAAAGCCATAATCATAACCCTAACCCTTTACCTAAACCAAACACTAACCTTACACCTATCCCTAAACTTAGCCATAATTTGAGTCATAACCCTAACCATAGAAATAACCCTGACCCTGAGTCAGACCCTAATAGTACCCCTAGCTCTAAACATTGCCCTAACGCTAACCCTAGAACTAGGCCTAATCAGAAAACTAGTTATTTCATTAGCTGTAGCCCTAATGCTAACACAAATCCTAGCCTAATCTGAGCCCTGACTCTAACCCTAACCCGAACCGTACCACTAACCCTATCCCTTACCCTAAGCCAAACCTTCTCTCTAAGGCAACTCTAGTCCTAAACTTAATCCTTAGCCTATGCCAAACCCTAACTCTATTACTAGTCCTAAATCTAGCCCTCATTATAGCTTTAACTCTAATCCTAACCCTGACCCTTATTCTGATCCTAACACTAACCCTAGTTCTAATCCTGACCCTAACCCTAAACCGAAAACTAACACTACCATTACAGGTAAACCTATACTTAAACCTAACAGTAACACTAGAACTAGACCAAACCTAAACCTAAATATAGTCATAAATCTAGCCTTAGCCCTAAAAAAACCCTAGCACTAGCCTTAACAATAACCCTTAACCTAACGTAAAGACTAAACTTATCACTAGACCAAATGCTAGTCCTAATTGTGGCCCTAAGCATAAAACTACACCTAACCCAACAATGACCCTTACCCTAATAAAAACCATAGCTCTAAACCTTATCCTAAACCAAAACCTAACCCTAACAAGAGATTTATCCATAACTCTGACCCTAACACTAGCCATAACAATATCCCAAGCTCTTACATTACTTATAGCCCTAACGTTAGGTCTAAACATCACACAAAACCTAGCCCTTATCCTAGTTCTAAACCTAACCCTAATCATAACCCTAACCATAACCTTAGAATTAACCCTTATGCTAACCCTTGTCATAGCCCTAACCCTAGCTCAAACACTAATCCCCTGTCTAAACTTAACCCTAACCCTAAACCTAACCCTATCCCTGACTCAAACACTAACCCTTGCCCTAGCCCTAACCCTAGCTCAAATGCCTACACTTACCCTAAACCTAATCCTAACCTTAACCCTAGCCCTAACATTAGCTCTAAACCTATTCATTAACCTAAAGATAAGCCTAACCCAAACACTATCCCTAGGCCTAACGATAACCCTATTGCTAACACTAACCCTATTCATTACTCTAAACCTAACCGGAACCAAAAACTAATTCTTTCAATTGCCCCAACCCTGTTAATTCAAGCATTAACCTTAAATCTTAACCTAAACCAAACCGTTTCCAGACCCTGACCCTAATAATACACAAAGTTCTAAACCAGACCCCACCCTAAACCTAATCCTTATAATAGACAAAGCTATAACCTAACACTAAAATAATGCTATCCATAAACCTAGACCTGACTTTAACACTAGCCCTATTCCTAGCTCTAGCCCTAACACAAACCCTCAGATTAACCCTAAACCTAGCCTTATTCTAACCCATACCGTAACCTTATCCCTAACCCTATTTCTAACCCTCGCCGTAGCCCTAAAGCAAGCTATAACCTATCCCTTCCCCTAAATCCAATCCTAACCATAACACTAACACTAACCTTAAACCTAACACTAACCCTAGCACTAATCCTAGCCCTAATTTAGCCCTAAACCTAAACCTACCCCTAACCCTACACAAAGACTAACACAAACTTTTGACCTAGCCCTATTTCTAGTTCTAACCCTATCCATTACCATAACCCTAACACTAGTCCTAACCTTATCCCTAACCCTAGCCATAGACCTAAACCTAGATCTAACCATAAGAATAAATCTAAGCCTAAACTTGATCCTACCACTAGCCCTAACACTATTGGTAACCATAAAACTAGCCCTAACCCTAGGCCTAGTTCTAAAACAAAACTGAACCATGGCCCTATCCATAACCCTACCCTAACCTTAACCCTAGACCTGACATTAGCCCTATCCCTATCTCTAATCCTAGTTCTAAGCCTAGACTTAATCCTAACCCTAATTTTAACCCTAGCCCTAACCCTAAATTTATCCCTTATCCTAGCACTAAACATAGCTGTAACATCATCATACCTTACACTAACCCTAATGCTAACCCTAACCCTAGCCCTAAACCTAGGCCTAAATCTAACACTAACCCTACCCCAAACCATATCCCTATTACTAGTACTAATCCTAGCCTTCATTCTTGCTCTAACCCTAACTCTAACCATGTCCCTCATTCTGAACCTAACACTAAGCCTAGGTCTAAACCTGACACTAACCCTAAAGCAAACCCTACCCCTACCCATACCGGTAGACCTATACCTAAACCTAACAGTAACACTAGCACTAGACCAAACCTAATCCTAAATAGAGTCATAAATCTAGCCTTAGCCCTAAATAAAAACCTAGCACTAGCCCTAACAATAACCGTTAACCTAACATAAAGACTAACTCTATCCCAACGCTAGTCATTAATCTGTCCCTCACCCTAAACCTAACCCTAACCCGACAATGACAGTTACCCTAAAACAAACCCTAGCTCTAAATCTTATCCTAACCCAAAACCTAACTAGAACACTGGAATTATCCATAACCCTAACCCTAAAACTATCCATAACCATATCCTTAGCTCTTACATTACCCATAGCCCTAATGATCGCCATAAACCTCACACAAAACATTGCCCTTATCCTAGCCATAAACCTAATGTAAAGACTAACTCAATTGTAACCCTAACCATAAGCCTAGACTTAACACTAAACCTAACCCTCGCTCTAACCCTAATTCTAACTCAAACTCTAACTTTAATCTAAACATAACCCTAATGCTAACCCTATCATTATCCCTCACTCTAACCCTAACCCTCATGATAGCCCTGATCCTAGCTCAAACGCTAACACCCCAAAGCTAACCCTGACACTAACCCTAGGCCTAAACCTAACCCTATTACTAATTCTAACCTTAACCCTAACCCTAAACTTACCTCTAACCCTATCCATTTCCCTAAAGATAAGCCTAACCCAAATGCTAACCCTAGGCCTAACGCTAACACTATTGCTAACACTAACCCTATTCCTTAATCTAAACCTAACCAGAACCCTTAAACTAACCCTATCAATTACCCTAACCCAGACTCTAACCCCATTCCTAATGCTAATTCAAGCCTTAACCCGAAATCTTAACCTAAACTAAACCCTACTCGTACCCTGACCCTAATAATACACCTAGCTTTAAACCTGACCCTTAACCTAAACTTATCCCTTACACTAGACCTAGCCATAACCTAACCCTAAAACTAACCATAACCATAAATCCAGACCTGACATTAGCAACAGTCCTAATCCTAGCCCTAACACTAACACAAACACTAATCCTCATCTTAGGCCTATACCTAGCCTTAATGCTATCCCAAACCCTAACTCTAGCCCTATCTCTAATTTTAACCCTCACCCCAGACCTGAACTTAGGTATAACCCCATCATTGCCCCTAATCCTATCACTAAACCTAACCCTAACACTATCCATATCTCTAGCCCTAACCATAGGCATAACCCTAACAATAACCCTAGCACTAATGCTAGCCCTAATTTAACCTTAACCATAACTCTACCCCTAATCTTGGCCTAAGACTAACTCTAACTCTCCCTCAGCCCTATTTCTAGTTCTAACCCTATCCATTACAATAAACATAACACAAGCCCTAACCTTAGCCCTAACCCTAGCCCTAGACCCAACTCTATATCTAACCATAGCTCTACAGTTGACTCTAACCCTAAGCCTAATCTTCAACCTACCACTAGACCTAACACTATCACTAATCCTAAAACCAGCCATAAACAGCCTTATTCATTAAACAAAACTGAGACTTTGTCGTAAGCCTAAATGTTAACCTAAATCAAACCCTAACCCTTAACCTAGCCATAACCATCTATCTCTAATTCATGTCCTAGTCCTAAAATTAACCCTGACCCTGACTTATTTCTAACACTAACGTTAGTTCTAAATATAACACTAATCCTAAAGATAGCGCTAACACTAGATCTAGACCAAATACTAACTATAATCATACCCTTAGTTCTTATATTAGCCATAGCCCTAACCCTAGAACTAAAGATAACAGAAAAACTGGCTGTAATCTGAGCCCTAACCCAAGAAATAAACTTAAACCTAAACCTAAACCTAGCCTTAGCCCTAACTCTAACCCTAAACCTATCCCTATCCCTAGCTCTAACTCTATCACTTACCCTAAGCCAAACACTATCCATAATGCTAACCTTAGTCCTAATACCCTAATCCATAGTCTAATCCAAACCCTAATCCTATTACTAGTCCTAACTCTAGCCCTCATTCTAGCTCTAACCCTAACTCAAATACTTACCCTAACACAAACCCTCAGTCTAAATCTGACCTTCACCCTAAACCAAACCCTAAAACTAGCCCTACCAATAAACTTATACATAAACCTAACCCTAACTCCAGCCCTAGACCTAAGCCTAATCCTAAATATAGCCATAACTCTAGACCTAGACCTAAAAATAACCCCTGAGCCCTAGCCCTAACATAATCCTTAACCTAAAGCAAACATTAGCCCTCTCCCTAGACCTAACTCTAGTCCTAATTCTGGCTTTCACCTTAAACCTAATTCGAACCTGAACAATGACCCTAACACTAGCACTAAACCTAGCTGTAAACCTGAACCTAACCGAAAATCTTAACCTAACACTAGACATAACCATAACTCTAACCCTAAAACTAGTTCTAACCAGAACCCTAGATCTTTCATTACACATAGCCTTAACCCTGGGCCTAAACCTAACACAAAACCTAGCCCTAATCTGAGTCCTAAACCTACCTTAAGCGTAACTATGATCCTAAATGTAGCCCTAACCCTAACCCTCACCTTAAACATAACCCTAGCTCAAAGCGTAACCCTTAGCCTAAACATAACCCTAGCCCTATTCCTAAACAAAAACCTAACCTTAATAATAACCCTAATGATAACCCTAGCCTTAAACCTAACCCTCAACCTAACCCTAAACCTAAACCTTGCCATAAACTTAACCCTAAACCCATGAATCAAAACTAAACTTATCCCTAAACCTATATTTAACCACAACCTAAACTTAACCCTAAACCTAATCTTACATCTAATAAAATACATAACCCTAACCCTAATGAAGACCCTAGCCCTAAACCCAACCCTAACCATAACCGTAACCCAGAACTAACACTAAACCTAACACTTCCACTAGCCCTAAACATAATTTAATCCCTAACCCTTACCCTAACCCTAACACTAGCCCAATTCTTAAGCATAATGCTAACTCTAGCCCTAACCCTAACACTAAACCTAGCCCTTATCCTATCCCTAATTTAGCCCTATTCCTAACCCTAACCCAAACCCTAGAATTAAGACTAACTATAATTCTCAGACTAGACCTCTCCCTACTTCTACCCCTATCCCTTTCCATAACCCTAACCCAAGCTCTAATCCTAGTCATAACCCTTGCTCTATCCTTAGCCCTAGATCGAAACCTATCTTTAAAACTAACCCTAACCCAATGCCTCAGCCTAACCCTGAAACTAGTTCTAACCCTAATTCTAATTCTAAAATAGCCCTAACCCTAGCCCAATCCCTAAAGCAAAACTGAGCCATAACCCTAACACTAACTCTTATGATAGAACAAACCGTAACACTACACCAGGACTAACCCTAGCCCTAATTTGACACCCAATCCTAACCCTAAACCTAACCATGACCATGACTCATATCTAAACACTAAACCTAGCTCTAAACATCACCCTAACCTTAAACCTAACCCTAACACTAGACCTAACACTAAACCTAACCATAAAACTAACCCTAATGGTAACGCTAGTTCTTAAAATAGCTGTAACCATAACATTAGCCCTAACCCTAATAAAAAAAAAACTAGCCATAATCCAAGGCTTAACACATGCTTTAACCCTAAACCTAACCCTAACTCTAGTCCTAACCCTAGCTTTAACTCTATTTCTTACCCTAAGCCAAACCTCACCCTAATGCTCACCATATTCTTAGCACTAATTTATAGCCTAACCAAAGCCTAACTCTATAACTAGTCCTAACCCTAGACTTCATTCTATATCTAACCATAACCTAATCCCTAACCCTATCCCTGACCATTATTCTACCCTAACACTAATCTTATGTCTAAATCTAAACCTAAACCGAAACCAAAACCTAACACTAGCCCTACTGGTGACCTTATATCTAAACCTAACCCTAATATTAGCCCTAGACCTAAACCTAATCCTAAATCTAGTTATAACTATAGGTTTAGTCCTAAAGACAAACTAGACCTAGCCTTAACAATAACCCTTAATTTAACCCAAACTCTAATTCTACCTCTAGACCTAACCCTGGTCCTAATTCTGGCTTTAACCCTAACCATTACCAAACTCAAGCACTGTCAGTGACACTGACACTAACCCTAGCTCTAAACTTAATTTGACAGTAAATCTAACCCTAAAACTACACCTAGCCCTAGAATTAACCATAAAACTAGTCTTAAACATTACTCTAGTTTTTACATTAGCCATTGCCTTAACCTATCACAAAACCTATCCCTAATCCAAGCCCTACCTTAGCTTTAATCCTAAAGATAACCCTAACAATAACCCTAGCTCTAACCATAAACCTAAGCCTAACCCTAGACCAAATCCTAACCATAAACCTAGCCCTAACCCTAGCTTAACCCTGTTCATTACCCCAAGATAACTATAAACCTTATTCTAACCCTAGGCCGATCCCGAATCTTAGCACTAGACTTAACCCTCTCCATTAATCTATACCTAATCTGAACCCTAAACCTAACTGTATCATTACCCAATCCCTAAACATAAGACTAATTTGAGCCCTAAACCTAAACCTTAATGTAACCCAAACCCTAAACTTGACTCTGACTCTAATAATACCCATAGCTCTAAATCTGACCCTAACAAGAAACCTAAAATTTACAATAGACCTAGCCATAAACCTAATGCTCAAACTATCCATAACTGTACTCTAGACCTGGCATTAGACCTAGCTCTAATCCTAGCCCTAACCCTAATACAAAACTTAGCCCACATCCTAGCCATGAACCTCGCCTTAATCATAACCCTAACCCTAATGGTAACATTAACCTTAATTCTAATTCTCACCTAGTCCTAAAAGTAGCTATATTCCCATCCCTTACCCTATACCTAAACCTAACCCTAACCCTAACACTAACCCTATCCCTAATCCAAGCTCTAATTAAGCCCTATCCTTAACCCTAATCCTAGTCCTAAGACTAACTCTCTCACTCTAGCCCTATATCTAGTTCTAACCCAATTCCTTAGCATCATCATACACCTAGCTCTAAATGTAGGACTACACTAGCCCTATATTTAGCTCTATCTCAAAACCTAGATCAAAACCTAACTCAAAATTTAACCATAACCCTAAGACTAAATCTAACCATAACTCTACTCTTATCCCTAATCCTTAACCTAAGCCCAAATCTCACACTTACACTAGCCCTAACCCTAAGACTAATTTTAGAACTAGCCCTAACCCTACCACTAGCCCTAAAACAAAGCCGAGTCATATCCCTAACCTTAATCCTTAACCTAAACCAAACCCTAACCCTACAACTTGCCCTAACCCTATCCCTAATTATAGTCTAATCCTAACCCCAAACTAACCCTGACCCTGACTCTGACCCTAACACTAACCCTGGCTCTAAACATCATCATCATTGTAAACCTAACCTTAACATTAGACCTAGACCCTAACTCTAACCCTATAACTAGCTGTAATCATAAACCTACATCATACATTAGCAGTAGCCTTAACCCGAGCCCTAAACTAACCCAAAACCTAGCCTTAATCCGAGTCCTAAACCTAGCTTTAACACTATACTTAAACCTAACACTAACCCAAACACTAGCCCTAATCCTATCATAACCCTAGCCCTAAACTTAGGGCTAACCCTATCCATTACCTTAATGATAACCCTAATCCTTGTAATAACCCTAGGCCTAAACCTAACACTATACATTACCCTAAACCAAAACAAAACCCTAAACCTAAACCTGCCATTGCCCTAATCCTAAATCTAACACTAATTTGAGCCCTGCACCCTTAACCCAAACCCTAATCCTGACCCTGATTCTAAAAATAACCCTAGATCTAAACCTGACCCTAACCAAAAACCTAACCCTTACACTGGACCAAGCCATAAACCTAACAATAAATATATCCCTAACTGTAACCCTAGACCTGACATTAGCCATAGACCTAATACTATCCCTAACTCTAAAACAAATCCTAGTCCTCATCATAGCCCTAAAAATAGCCTTCATCATAACCCTAACTGTAACCCTAGTTCTAAACCTAATACTAGCCTTTGCCCTTGCCTT
The DNA here is from genome assembly GCF_021218885.2 of Marmota monax. Lineage (NCBI taxonomy): Eukaryota > Metazoa > Chordata > Mammalia > Rodentia > Sciuridae > Marmota > Marmota monax. The sequence goes on along the minus strand of NW_026695181.1, from coordinate 7,144 downwards.
AAACCTAGCTATAAACACATCCTTACCCTAAACTGAACCTGAACTCTAACACTAATCCTAATGGTAACCCTTGCCTTATTCTTAGCCCTAGCACTAACCCTAGACCAAAACCTAACTCTAAATCTAACCCTAACTCGATGTCTAAGCCTATATCTAAAACCAGGCCTAACCCTAGCCCTAACATAACCCTAGCCGTAATTTAGCCCTATCCCTAAACCTAAACCTAACCCTAGCCCTAAGACTAACTCTAACTCTTACACTAGCCCTATCATTCATTCTATTTTTGTTCCTTACCATAACCCTAATCCTAGCCCTTACCCTAGTGCTAACCCTTGCCCTATCTTTATCCTTAGCACTAACCTTAGGCAAAACATAACTCTAAATCTAGCCCTAAACTGAAGCCTAAGCCTAACCCTAACACTAGCTCAAACCATAACACTAATCCTAAAATGAGACCTAGCCCTACACCTAGCCCTAAAACAAAACTAAGCCAGAGCTCTAACCCTAACCATTAACCTAAACCAAACCCTAACCTTACAACTAGACCTAACCCAGCTCTAATTCGAGTTGGAAGCCAAACCCTAAAACTAACCCTGAACCTGACACTGACCCTACACTTCTAACTCTAAACATCACCCTAATCCTAAATTAACCCTAACACTAAACCTTAGCACTAAAACCCTAAAACTAGCCCTAATTGTAAACCTTACATTAGTTGTAACCCTAACCGTCACCCTAACATAACCCAAAACCTAGCCCTAACCCTAACTTTAGGACCTAACCTAACCCTAACGCTAGCCCTAATTGTAACCATAACTTTAGCCTTAAACTGATCTCTAACTCTATCCATTAATATATCCCTAACCCTAACCATAATGATAACCCTAGGCAAAAACCTAACCCTATCCCGAATTCTAACCATTTCATTACCCTAAACCTAACATGAATCCTAAATCTAACCCTATCATTGCCCTAATCCTAATCCTAAAATTCACTCAAGCCCAAAATGAAACCTTAACCTATCCCAAACCCTAACCCAGACCTTGACCCTAATAATATCCCTATCTCGAAACTTGACAGTAAGCCAACACCTATCCCTTAGCCTAGACGTAGCCATAAACCTAATCCTAAAACTACCTTTAACCATAATTCTGGACCTAAAATTAGTCCTAGCCCTAATCCTAGCCCTAATTCTAAAAACACCCCTAGCCCTCAGCCTAGCCCTAAAACTATCCTTAATCATAAACCTAACCCTAGCCCTACACCTAACCCTAATTCTAACCCTCACCCTTCCTCTAAATCTACCTATAACGTCATCCCTTACCCTAAATTTAAACCTAACCCTAACCCTAACCCTAGGCTTATACACAGAACCTAGCCCTAATCCTAGCCCTAATTTAGCTCTATCTATAAACCTATCCTAACCCTAGTCCTAAGACTAACTCTAAATCTTGCCATAGCCCTATCCCTATCCCTAGTTCTATCCCTATCTGCTACTGTAAACCTAACACTAGCCCTAACACTTGCCCTCAAGTTAGTCCCAGCCCTAACCCTAACTCTAAATCTAACATTAAACTTAAGCCAAGCCTAACACTAACACTAGCCCTAACCCTAATGATAATCATAAAACTAGCCCTAACCCTAATCCTAGCAGTAAACCAAAACCAAACAATAGCCCTAAAACTAAACCTTAACTTAAAACCAAACACTAACACTTCACCTAGACTTAAACCTAGCCCTAATTCGAGTCCTAAGCCTCACCTTAAAACTAATCCTGACCCACTCACCCTAGTTCTAAACACTGCCCTAAACTCAAACCGAACACTAACATTAACAATAGCCCTAGTTCGACACTTAACGCTAACCCTAAAACTAACCCTGACCCTGACTCCTATCCTAACAAGAACCATAGCTATAAATATCAACCTAACCTTAAACCTAACCCTAGCACTCAAACTACCCCTAACCCTAACCCTAAAACTAACTCTAATGGTAACGCTAGTTCTTACATTAGCAGTTGCCCTAATCCTAGCCCTAAACCTAACACAAAACTAGCCCTAAACTGAGCCCTAAACCTAGCTTTAACTCTAACTCTAACCCTAATCATAGCCCTAACCATAGATCTAAATCAATCCCTTACCCCAAGCGAAACCCTAAACCTAAGAGTAACCCTAGACCTATCCATACTCCTCAGACTAACCAAAACCCTAACCCTAACCCTATTAATGAACCCTAGCCTTCATTTTATCTCTAACACTATCCCAAATGCTAACCCTAACTTGACCCTTATTCTGAACCTAACACTAAACCTAGGTCTAACCCTAACACAACCCTAACCCAAAATTATCATAATCCTATCCCTGGACCTAACTCTGAACTTAACTCTCAGCCTAGCTGTAATCATACCTCAGAACCTAACCCTTACACTAAACATAACCCTAAACCTAATCCTAGTTCTAACCCTCAACTTAACCCTAACACAAACCTAATCCTGACCATAACACTAGCCCTAACCTTAACTCTAACTGTATCCATTAACCTAAAAATAACCCTTGCCATAATGCTAACCCTAGGCTTAACACTAATCCTTTCACTTTCCCCTAACCCTGAACCCTAAACTTAACCCAATCATTACGGTAACCCTAACCCTAATGCTAATTTGAGCCCTAATTAACCTCAAACCTAAACCTAACCCTAAAACTGACCATGACCCTAATAATTCCCTTAGCTATAAACCTGACTCTTACCCTACATAACCCTTACACTTGACCTAGCCATAAACCTAACCCTAATACTATTCCTAACCTTAACCCTAGACCTGATATTAAGCCTAGCCTTAATCCTAGCCCTAACCCTAACAAAAACCCTAACCCTTATCTAGCCCTGAACATAGACTTAATTTTATCCCTAACCCACACCCTAGGTTTAACTGTAACACTAACTCTAGCCCTAATCTTAGCCCTAATTTAGCCATATCCCTAACTGTAACCCTAACTCTAGCCAAAAAACTAACTATAACTCTCACCCTAAAACTAAAACTAATTCTAACTCTATCCCTTACTAGAACCCTAATCCTAGCCCTAACCCTTGGTGTAACCCTAGGTAATAATCATAGCCCTGGTATTTATCCTAGATCTAATGCTAACTCTAAATCAAACCTGAACCCTACGCCTAAACCTAAACCTAACACTAGCCCTAACACTAAAGCTAATCCTAAACTAGCTATAACCCTAGCTCTAGCCCTAAAACAAACCGAGTCATAGCCATAACCCCAACCCTTAACCTAAAGCAAACACTAACCCTACACCTAGCCCTAACCATATCCTAATTCTACTCCTAACCCTAACCCGAAAACTAACCCTGACCCTGACTCTGACCCTAACACTAACCCTGGCTCTACACATCATCATCTCCGTAAACCTCAACCTAACACTAGACCTAGCCCTAACCCTAACCCTATAACTAGCACTAATCATAACCCTACTTCATACATTAGCCATAGCCTTAACCCTAGCCCTAACATAACCCAAAACCTAACCTTAATTTGAATCCTAAACCTAGCTTTAACCCTAAATTTAAACCTAAGCCTAACCCAAAACTAGCCCTAATCCTATACATAACCCTATTCTTAACTTTAGGTCTAAACATATCCATTACCCTATCAGTAACCCTAACCTTAAGCTAACACTAGGCCTAACCCTAAACCTATCCATTACAGTAAACCAAACCAAAACCCTAAAACTAACCCTGTCATTATCTTAAACCAAAACCCTAACGTAACCCAAACACTAAACCTGACCCTGACCCTAAATATAACAGTTGATATAAACCTGAATCTTACCCTAAACCTAATCCTTACACTCGAGCCAGCCATAAACCTAACACTAAATCTAGCCTTAACTATAACCCTACAACTGACATTAGCCCTAGCCCTAATACTATCCCTAATGCTAACACAAACCCTAAACCTTATCCTAGCCATAAACTTAGACTTTATCATAACCCTAACCCTAACTCTAGCCATAACCCTAATACTAACCCCTGCCCTAGCCCTAAACCTAGCCAAAACCACATCCCTTATCCTAAACGTAACCCTAACTCTAACCCTAACCCTTGTTGTCACAATTGCCTTATCTTTAGCCTTAGCTATAACACTAGATTGAAAACTAACTTTAAATCTAACCCTAACTCAAAGCCTAAGCCTAAAACTAGCCCAAACCCTGATGTCAATTCTAAAACTAGCTGTAAACCTAGCCCTAACTCTAACCCTAGCCATAATTTAGCCCTATCCCTAACCCTAACCCTAACCCTAGCCCTAGCCCTAAGAATAACCCTAACTCTCACAATGGCCCTATCATTCATTCTAATCCTCTCCCTTCCCATAAACCTAAGCCTATGCCAAATCCTAGTCCTAACCCTCGCCCTATTCTTAGCCCTAGCACTAACCTTAGATAAAAGCCTAACTCTTAATTTAACCCTAAACCAAAGCCTAAGATAATTCTAAGACTAGCCCTAACCCTAACACTAAACCTACAATTTGCACGAACCCTAACCCTAGCCCTAAAACTAAACCGAGACAAAGCTCTAACCCTAACCATTAACCTACACCAAACCCTAAAACCACACCTAGCCCTAACCCCTGCCTTAATTCGAGTTTTAAGCCAAACTCTAAAACTAACCCTGACCCTTACTCTGACCATAACACTAACCCAAAGTCTAAACATCACCCTAATCCTAACCATAAACCTAACACTAAACCTAGCCCTAAAACACTAAAATTAGCCATAATCATGACCCTAGTACTAACATTAGCCATAATCCTAACCCTAGCACTAACGTAACCCAAAACCTAGCCCTAATCATAACCATGACCCTAGCCCTGAACTGTTTTCTAACTCTATCCATTACCATAACCATAACCATAACCCTAATGCTAATTCGAGCCCTAAATTGAAACATTAACCTACCCCAAATCCTAACCCAGATTTGACCCTAATAATACCCCTATCTCTAAACCTGACACTAACCCTAAACCTAACACTTACACTAGACATACCCATAATCCTAACCCTACAACTATATTTAACCATAATTCTGGAACTGAAATTTAGCCCTAGCACTAATCTTAGTCCTAACCCTAAAAAAAGCACCCTAGCCCTCATCCTAGCCCTAAACCTAGCCTTTCTTATAACTCTAACCCTAATCATAGTCATAATCCTAATTATAACACTCACCCTACCTCTAAACATAGCTAAAAAGCCATCCTTACCACAAAGTTTGCCCTAACTCTAAACCTAAACTCTAAACTCTAAATCTAAACCCTAACCCTAATCCTAACCATAACCCTAGGCTTAAACTGAACACTATACCTAGCCCTACTCCTAGCCCTAATTGAGCTCTATCTCTAACCCTAACCCTAACCCTATCCCTAAGACTAACTCTCGCCCTAGCCCTATCCCTAGTTCTCACCCTATCCCTTACCATAAACCTAAACCTAGCCATAACACTTGCCCTATACTTAGTTTGATTCCTAGCCCTAGATCTAACCCTATATCCAAATTTAACCCTAACCCAAACACTAAGCCTAAGCCTAACACTAACACTAGCCCTAATCCTAACCCTAGGACTAAAACAAAACTGAGTGTTAGCCCTAACCCTAAACCATAACTTAAACTGAAACCTAACACTACTACTAGATGCAACCCTAGCCCTAATTCGAGTCCTAACCCTAACCTTAAAACCAACCCTGACCTTGACTCATATCCTAACACTCACCCTAGCTCTAAACACTGCCCTCACCTTAAACTGAACCCTAAAACTAACCCTAGCCCTAATTCGAGTCCTAACTCTAACCCTAACACTCCACCTGACCCTGACTCCTAACGTAACATAAAACCTAGCTATAAATATCACCCTAACCTTAAACCTAACCCTAACACTAAACCTAACCCGTACCCTAACACTAAAACTAACCCTAATGGTAACCCTAGTTCTTACATTAATCATTGCCCTAACCCTAGTCCTAACCCTAACACAGAACCTAACTCTAACCCTTGCCCTAAACCTAGGCCTAACCCAAAGCCTAGTGCTAATCCTAGCCTTTATTTAATCCTATCCTAACCCTAAACCTAGCCATAAGACTAACTCTAAATCTTGTCCTAGCCCTAGTACTAGTTCTATCCTTAGCCTTAATCCTAACCCTAGATCTAAACCTAAGTCTAAATCTAAACCTAACTCTAAATTTAACCGTAACAATAAGCCTAAACCAAACCCTAATACTACCCATAACCATAATGCTAATCCTAAAACTGGCCCTATACATAGCACTAGCCATAAACCAAAACCAAGCCACAGCCCTAATCGTAACCCTTAACCTAAATCAAATGCTAACCCTACAACTAGCCCTAAAACAAAGTCTAAAACTAACCCTGACCCTGACACTGACCATAACACTAATCCTAGCTCTAAAAATCACCCTAACATTAATAACATTAATAACATTAATAACACTACATCCAGCCTTAACCTAATCCTAAAACTAGCCTTAATCAAAACTCTAGTTCATACATTAGTCATTGTCCTAATCATAGCCCTAAACTTAACACAAATTCTACCCCTAATCTGAGCCCTAATCCTAGGTTTAACCCTAATATTTGTCCTAACACTAACCCTAACACTAGCCCTAACCATAACTCTAACCCTATTACTTATACTAAGCCAAACCCTAACCCAAAGGCTATCCCTAGTTCTAGTCCTAATCCTTACCCTAACTTAAACTCTAACTATATTACTAGTCTTAACCCTATCCCTCATTTTACCTCTACACCTAACCTGACCCTCATCTGACCCTAACAGTAACCATAGGTCTAAACCTGACCATAAACCTAAACCAAATCCTAACACTAGCCCTACTGGTAACCCTATACCTATACCTAAGCCTAACACTAGATCTAGACCCAAAGCTAATCCTAAATATAGATATAAATCTAGCCTTAGACCTAAACAAAAACCTAGCACTAGCCCTAAAATAACTCTTAGCATAAACCGAATACTTACCCTACTCCTAGACCTAAACCTAATACTAATTTCTGGCTCTAAACCTAACAATAACCCTATTCCCAAAACTGACCCTGATTCTAACACT